>NW_019735564.1:397670-401364 GCF_002891405.2 Cryptotermes secundus | reverse complement strand
TAATGAGCCCGTCTCAAGGTCTCTACCTGTACACAAACACAGAAAAACGCACACAAACATCCATGCCCTGAGTGGGATTCGAACCCACGATCCCGGCTTCCGAGCGAGCGAATACAGTGTACGCCTTAGACCGCTCGGCTACCGTGACCGGCAATGAATTATTATTAATAATGTTAATATTACTGTTCTTTTAATTCGCTTAGTGGGGGTGAAGTCCAGCTGGGTCCACTCGGCACGGCGGCCACTGATTGGCCTATTGTACTTGCCCCGGGTGATTATGATGATGGACAATTTGGTGGAATGAAGATAGGCAGGAGAAACCGAAGTACTCGGAGAAAACTTCCGTCCATCACTAATCCCACTTTACCAGAACCGGGCTTGAACCCTGTCCGCCTCGATGGGAAGCCAGCGACTAAGCGCTTGAGCTATGGCGCGGCCATCCAAGTAGTTAAAATGTGAAACTTGATCTGTGGTCGAGTTTGAGAATATTACTCTTCAGAGGATTTTATATTTTCGGTTCGAAGCCATTACTTCTTCCGGTTAATATTTTCATGTCACATTACTATAATTTTTTCTGTAAGACGGAAACTAATATATGTAAATCTTTCTCCGATTTCAGATCTGATGATTCTCTTAAGATTGACAGCGGTTTCTTCATATTATAAATACATGTTGGTAGCATGCATCATTTTAGGTTTATTTAAAATACACAATATTTCGGAAACTGAATCTGCTTCAGTCATCTGGTGTAACTGCGTTCCAGTTACAAGCAGCTAGGTTCAATTAATGACGACGGAAGAAGACCCAACTTCTGAAACGTCTTGTATTTTGAATGCATCTAAAATGTTTTGAATATCCAAAATGATTGNGATTTCAGATCTGATGATTCTCTTAAGATTGACAGCGGTTTCTTCATATTATAAATACATGCTGGTAGCATGCATCATTTTAGGTTTATTTAAAATACACAATATTTCGGAAACTGAATCTGCTTCAGTCATCTGGTGTAACTGCGTTCCAGTTACAAGCAGCTAGGTTCGATTAGTGACGACGGAAGAAGACCCAACTTCTGAAACGTCTTGTATTTTAACTGCATCTAAAATGATTGAAATATCCAAAATGATTGTTATAATTCTTTCATCAGTAATCTGTTAGATGACAGGTCCACAGTCTCTTCCAAAACAGATTCTCCACTTAATGTGATCTTCTGTCTTTGGAAAAGTGATAATGTGGTAGTTTTTCCATTTGCTTTCCACATCGCAGTACAACAGCCGTTCAAACCACTCTGGTCACGCCTGTTGCTATACGAACTTGAACCATCTCGAGCATCGTTTGCTCTGTGCTTCAAGTCGCTGTTGATGACGCTGCTTCCGGCATCAGTTTTGGGTTTTTGGTGTCTCTCTTCCTCTGATGCCTACCCTTTGACCTGTCCAGAAAGGGAGGCCCTGCCAGTAGCTACGTTACCACTGGTATAGCTCTCAGGATCCTTGGCATTCTCAAACCCCCTCACCACGATAAGGTGGAGACACCAACGAGGGGGTTTTGGTGGAGGCCTAATGTTAAATGATCTCACTATTGTCGTCTTTGAGGTAATCAGGCTGGTGAGAGAGGGATATATGCTATCCCAACACTTCAATGGGACAGAAGCGATTTCAAGGCAAAAGTATGAAGAATTCTCTTGCATTTACATATATATGTCACTTCTTGTTGCTGATGCAACGTTCTAAATATTTTTGGGTGAAAGGTAAAAATCCTGCATTAATAAACTGGTTTAGAGAACATTTTGTTTTTCTTTCACAAAGTATAATACAATATTATCTAATTAACGGAGTTATTGCGTATAATTTCAAATAACGGCTCCCACCGGATAGGACTGTACATAAACACCTGAAGTAAATGTGGACGAGCATTCGATAACCAACTCCATAAAACAATTTTTTATTGAACTGTCCTCATTCAAGCTCCTTGAGCATGATTGCGTGTCTCGCGACAGAACTCGTTTATATGTCGTGATATGCTGCTGAGAGCCACTTTGTATATGTGCTATATGTTTTTAATTTATCATCATTGGCAATGCCATCAACATTTGGAATGGCGTACCAAAGTAAAAAACGAATTCCATCGGAACTTCCAAAACCTGCTTCCAATTGTATTGACTTCCGTCGTATTAATATTATTACTGTTATTTTATTTTTGCGAAGGGCCTTACTTAAACACAGATTACTTACTTACTTATGGAACTGAGCCCTTCTTGAGGAGCCGCCAATTCTGCAGCTGCTCAAGAATTTCTAAGCATTTTATGGAACCCGAAGGTTCATTACCGTGTGCATAAGAGCCCTCCACTGGTCCTTATCCTGAGCTACATCAGTTCAGTCCTCACCATCCCCTTCTATCTCTCTAACATCCATTTTAATATTATCCACACACCTACGCCTTTGTCCTCCCAGTGGTCTCTTTCCTTCTGGCTTTCCTCTTCTCCCCCATTCGTGCTGCATGCCCTGCCCACCTCATCCTCCTTGACTTGAGCATTCTAATTGTACTAGGAGAAGAGTAGAAGTTATGAAGCTCCTCATTATGCAGTTTTCTCCAACCTCCTGTCACTTCATCTCAGATTGTGTGAATGTAAAATTGTTGGATGTATCGTAAAGGTCACGAACAGGTGACGGAATTTCGTGGTTACTAGACGTTATTTCTTAAGTTATAACAAGTAAAGAGATTTTACGGTGAATTTCCTACGGGCATTATACTGGTAACTAGGGAAATATGGGTTCAGGTGCCTGGATCCCATGCAGACTTTCGGGAGTTCAATAGTGCTAGGACTACGTGTAAGATTCTACTAGTCAGTATCGTAGCTGCATTAGTAATTTTACTTTCTCATGTACGTACTATGTATGAGTAAGCATTGTGACTGAAAGAAAAATTAATCTCGAAATTCTAACGGAGTTTACATGCTATTAACCCGCCCTGAATAAGAGAAAGCGATTCTGAAATTGCCCATCTCTCTCTGCCTCTCTGTCCTATGCAAGAATATGTCCCTCGATACCTCAAGAAATTTGAAAGATTTTATTAATGTATGACATTTAACAGTTCATTCGCCATTGACGTGTCCGCTGAATATGGATATTTTTTTTTTTTTATTAATGTCAATTTACAATCTACTTGACACTGCAAGTAATAAGCAAATGTGATGGGTGCTTATGTCGTGAAGGCGGCAGCTGCCCAGTGGCAGTGCTCTACCTTTTAGTTATATAAGTCTTCTGGCCAGGTTGTCCTCAGTCGTCTTGCTGCTGGGTGCGGTTTCGTTAATTCAACGATTAGCGGGTTCTCGTGTCCTGTTATCCGAGTACGGTGTCTGGTGGCATGTTTTCTGATCTCTTCCGTGATGAAGGGTATGTTGAGGTCGTTGTGGGTAGTTCTGTTTGTTACGTACCATGGTGCGCCTGTGATTCTTCGTAGTGTTTTCGATTGGAACGTTTGGAGGATTTTGGTGTTGGATGGTCGAGCGCAGCCCCAGAGCTCGATGCCATAGGTCCATATAGGTTTTAAGATTGCCTTGTATAACAGGGTTTTGTTCTCCAGGGACAATTGCGAGCGTTTTCCTAGCAGCCAGCGCAGCTGTCTCTCTTTCAGCGTTAACTGTTGGCGTTTCTTTTTTATGTGAGTCCTCCACGTGAGTTTTTGATCTAGGTAAAGA
>NW_019735564.1:342236-397195 GCF_002891405.2 Cryptotermes secundus | reverse complement strand
TGTTGGACTGCTTCATTTATTTCATTTTGTTCTTTGAGTTTTAGTGTCAGGTTGATGTTGCTGTCGATGATGTCCCCGAATTTATTCCAATCAGTGTTTTTTGTGCATAGCTTGGGGATTATATCTTTCAGTATGGGGTCGGCACTCAGGGTTATGGTGACGGCGCTGTGGTCTGAGGCTAGCTCCAGGTTGCTTTCGATCTGTGCGTAGGTATCGGCGATTCCTTTCGTGAGTGCGAAGTCTAGTAGGTCGGGCATTTTCTTTTTATCAGTGGGCCAGTATGTTGGTTCTCCTGTTGATAGGTGCTTTATGTTTAGGTGGGTCATTGCTTTGAGGAGGTTCCTTCCTTTCGGTGTCGTGAGTCTCGATCCCCATGTTGTGTGTTTGGCGTTCCAATCTCCAGCGGCTATGAAATGGTGGCCTAGGGAGGTTAGGTACGCTTTGTATTCTTCTGTTGCGATTGAATGTCGTGGAGGCGAATAGACTGCCATATGGATATTTTAGCTCCAAAAAGAGGGGTCTTTCAGTTAAGTCAAGTAAGTACAACGACGATTTTCTGGAAACGTTTCTAAAGACATTGACTACATTTAAATTGCTTGAGGAGATGATCTCCTTAAATAAAACTGCGTAGGCGACATCATCAGGAAAAAAGCGGTATGGCCAAACTCCTTATAAGAGAAAATATGTGCTGTGCTTCTGCACCGATTTTGTCCCCTATATAATCCTAAAATCCCCAAATTTTGCTTATGCAAGAGTAATATTTTCATGCTTGTCTCACACAATGTGTATGTATTACGTATCAGGCTCTGATACTCAGAAATGTTCATGTTTTTAATACCGTCAGCCGGCACTCATCGGATAGGTGGTGAGCTTCCCTTGTCGGGAACGGAAGCCTTTTACTCCCGCCGATAGCCAGTCACTTTACATATTGAGTTACTTCCATAAAATTCTACCAGAGTTACATCGCTAAATACATATCCAATCCGGATTTTACATAGATGTAAATAACAGGAGAGAATAATATCATTGACATTTACCGCCCAGTTTTCATGTCACTCACTTTAAACTTTACAGTGGGAGATCTTCTTAGCTTCTAACATACTAATTTCCTCATTTTCGACAGTGGCAATATGAAGACTTCGCGAACTTGAGAAATGAACAACATTCAGAGTAGGCCCTCAATATTTCTTGTAGATATACAGGACGAGAAGAAATAAGATTTGGGATTTCTGAAATTTCTATGATACAATCAGGCAATTTAATGCTGGACATCTGAATCTTCAGACATTAAGTTACAACTGCCAGAGTTCTCTATCAGATCGTACGCATGAAGTTGGAATTATTTGCTGCCATGAGCACTGTAGTGAAGAAAGAGACACATATGCAAAAAGCGAAGTGTGTACTCTGGTTTCAGGGACCTAAATGTGTCAAACAAGGGCAACGACTTCGCCTGACGGAATTCGGAGTGAAACAACTTTGTGAGCAATCCATTTTTGCATTTAACAAACAGTTCTGCGAGAAGTTTTTTCCTTTGCTACAGAATATATGGATGGAAATGAAATACCAACTTGATGTTTATAGAATTTCCGGTATTGAACAGCTCTAAGTAGGAAAATGAACGCCGGCAGTTGTGCTTTAATGTATGGATGTTCGAATGTTGTATCTTCCCTGATTGCTTCACAATAAATTTCCGAAGCTGTAAAGATAATTTTTGCTCATCCTGTATTTCATTTGTAGAAACACGTTAGATAATAACATGGGGGTTGCGTGAGATAATTTGGTCTCTCGACGATTCGCAACCTGGGATCCGAAATTTGTATCGTGACATGGTGCAAAACGTGAACTACACAACGAGAAATTTGTCTGAAAGTAAGACTGTGGTGATTAAACACTTCTTCGCATTTCAGAGATACCGAGAAAGATTCTTGACTCTTAGGTCGAATACCCAGATTGATTTATTCACTGGTATAATTTTCAATGGATGTATCCTGTTGTGTTAAATAGATAAATTTCTTTATTAAAATCCTTCACAACACAACACAACAAAAACAGTTGATGTTTAACATTATTTTGCTACATATTTCGGCTTTTTAGAAAGCCATAATCAGACAAATACACAATTAACGCGTTCTTAAGCTATTTAATTGCATACTATATAATTTCGTACAGTGTTATATTTTCGACAGTATACCATAATATAATTATATAAAACATAAAATGAAAAAAAGATAAAAATTTTAAACGAGATAGGTTACATAATTAAAATATAATTAAGAACTATACATTTAATAGGTCCTGGTTGCAATTGTAATTTTATGTCACAGTGTTTTTGCGGACTTACGGCGACAGTTTTCTTGCTTGTATACACGTATGAAGTGCTTAGAATGCTTGGAGGCCCGCTGGTATGCGTGCAGTATTATCTAGTTTTGATATTTGACCGGTACCTCTATTTACGTGTATTATGTCCGGTCTGGTAGGATGGCGGAGTGTCCCCAGGAAGTGATTCTGCAGTACATTAAATAGACCACGAGGAGCCTGTCCGTATTTAGGGGCAAATGCTGTGAATATAGCGTGTAGAACAACATCCTGAGATGCACGAGAAGTGTGCGCTGCAGCAGATTCTAGACTCCTGTCTAGTGCTTACAACAGTAATGGAAGTTTATATTAGTTTTTGATACCCTTCTTGTGGGGCTAATTCCCAGGGAAGTGTCGCGAGTTTTTCTGAGATAACACGTAGTCTCATTGTAGGGCCACATATACTCGTAGACTGCCATGTAACGGATCTGACTCCCAATTTAAACCAACACATAGTGCAAGATGATGATAGAGAGCCTACTTTTTATCGCGAGATCAAGATTAATTTACTTAACGGAGAAAAATTATTTTTAGAAGCTGATAGCGACTCAGCTGGTTAAAAGATACCATGTTTTTATGGGAAAAAATTAGTGCCGTGTTCAGAAGAAATTAGTTGATTTCGGACCACAGGATTAAACCTTACTTTTCATGATTATTTTAATGTTATCCTTCTATTTACGCCTGGGTTTCCCCAAGTGATTTTTCCCTTTCAGATTTTATGACTACAATACCGTACATAATTTTCATATTTCATTTATGTACTACATCCCACAAATTTGATCCAGAGTTGGTTTGTACTTCTTATTAATATTTCATAAAAATGCAAATAATTCAGCTCTCTATACATACTCAAAATATTATCTCTATCCCCTTGTCGCTTCAGGAGTCGGGATAGCTCAGTCGGTATAGCGACAGGCTACTGGTTGGAGGACGGAGGATTCGCATTTCGAGTCCCGGTGGAGCAAGAATTTTCACTTTTCCATGTTGTCCAGACCGGCTCTGGAGTTCACGCAACGTTCTATACAATGACTACCTGGAGCTTTTCCTCGATGATAAAGCCGCCGGGGTGTGAAGCTGACCACTCACCTCCAACTAGTTCCGAGGTCAAGAAAATGTGGATCTATATATCTCCCCATACGCCTTCATGGCGTAGTGTTGAATTAGTTAAGCACAGGGACAACTTTACTTTTTACCTTAACTCGTCACTTCTATCGTAAGTCCATATGTTTTCCTCAAGTATTGTCAATCTGCATTCTTCCACAAGGAGAGGTCAGTGTTTCTCACCTATATAAAACAACAAAAAGAAACTCCGTGGCCTGTAGCCCGCAAGTGAACTATACCGAGCGACTGCCGATTGCCGGCGAAGTTAATGCCAACTTTTGCAGATAGAGAGTATCACATGTTTAGCGCAACGGATCCCCGCGGCCGTTAATCTCGGTCTTCTAGCCCGGAGCCGCTATTTCCTCGAAATCTCCCCTCAGTTATCCTCACGAGGCTCACGAGGCTAAATGGACCCCATTCCAGAACCATTACTTCTCAGAAAATCTGGTAGAGCCGGGAATCGAACCCGGGGCCTTTGGATCTGTAGCCAGGAACTCTGACCACTAGGCAACAGAGGCGGCCCCATATAAAACAACATATTATTAAATTACTATAACTTTTAATTTTTAGGTTCTTACAGAGAGATGTGAAGATTTTGAACTGAATGGTAATAATTATATCCAGCATGCGACACGGTCATAACTTCTTCGTAAAAGTGATTTGATTGGTTACTGTCGTTGCAAAATAATTTAGCTTTGACACATCTTTAGCACTACTCATTGTCAGTAAACTCACAACCTAGTGACGGGATATTACGAGATGCTTTCGGCGTTAAGCTTCAAGTTATGATAAAACTGTATTTATCCTGTAAACAATAAGGATGATATTTGTGTAACACGCAAAGAGTTTTCCGTTGTGTTTTCAAAGGGCATAATACTACCGTACTTTCGCAATATTGCTTCCTGTTAAAATACAGTGCCTTATTTATTGTAGTTTTTAGCTTCTGTGTCATCCACCATTTAGTTTTGTTGGAAACAGCGTGTAGACCTGTCATATGTGACTGACGTTGAGCCTAGGAAACACTGCATGGGGACTGGCATATACGGTGATCCTTCCATAAAGCCAAAAAAATGTCCCCCCCCCCTTTCGCTTAGCTTCCTTACTACCAGAAGCCACGTTTCAAATATGACAGGCGTCATTATTTCTGTGAATCAGAAGGGGGTAACTTCCTGACTGCCTGTGTTTCTGTGTTCAGTAACAGCAATATCGAGACGGCATGTCTTCTACATTTTCAATCAATTTTATGTCTTCGTAAGGCCGCGCCATAGCTAAAGCGTTTAGTCGCTGACTTCCCACCGCGGCGGCTCGTTTTCGAGCCCCGGTCTGGTCAAGTGGGATTTGTGGTGAATAAAGTGGCGCTGGAAAAGGTTTCTTCCGGGTACTTCGGTTTCCCCTGCCAATCTTCATTCCACCAAATTCTCCATCAATAGGCCAATCAATGGCCGACGTGCCGAGTGGACCCAGCTGGACTCCACCCCCACTATGCGAATTAAAAAAATAATGTTTTTCGTATAAACAGTCCATACTCACGTTAAAATCATTGTTATTAAAGCTGCCTGAATTCTCTAATTTTATATTGTGGCAGTCATTTTTAATTGTAGNTAACTCCCTTGGTCTTCCGCTGATTTATGCGCGAATCTACCGTGGTTGGCCCGATCAGGGTCTTATGGGAAATTAGTGGAAAGCGGACAGCGGCCGTTAATAACACAAAACACGAAAGAGAGGCTACTCAATAACATATTTAAAAATACACTAAATTAGAAAAAACGTCATAAGAAGACGCCAGGAACGAAAGTTTCTGAAGCTAGGAAACTGGTTTCGGGTGGTGCTGTTACAACCATGCTCCCAACAAATGTGGATCATATGAAACCCCTAATTACGCTCTGTGGGTAAAATTAAAAGTTTTTATTATTAAGCTGTGCTCGTAATGCATAGTGTTTAAATATTAAAGCTCGTGAAGCATATACCTAGTAACCACCGCGTTGTAAAAGGAGAACAGTTTGAATCTCATGCTCTATTCCAAGCAAAATTTTGTAGAACCTGAGCAATTTTCTTGCATAAATACGAGCTGAACGTTCGTCTCCCTCAGCCACGTTGCTGCACCGGTCTGGCAAGACAGACTAGGAACCTCGCTTTTACGTAATTCCGTTGTCCTTAAATCTCTTGCAAAATTATTTGTTTTATTTAACAACGCTCTACCAACTATATAATTTACATGGCTTAGAACTGGAGGACGATATTCAGTTCAGAAGGATGTGTTGAGAGCATGCTCACAGCATTTGCATGGAGCACATGAGGAAAGCCATGAACATCTGAAGCATCTAGACTGGACTGCAGTACACCGCGACATATTTTCTAGAGAACCGTACTGGACTCTAGTCACAAGGCCAGAGCCATACATGTGCACGTGTGGGCAAGCTTACCTCAGTCGCCTCCGCTGGCAGCCAGGCTTCTGCAGTCCGCAGACCAGTTGTTTCCAGCTAGCTACCTTGAGCTTCAGCCGGTGATGCTGTCGGTTCTTATGACCCCGGGTTATAGTGCATTGTGTGTTCCGTGAGTTTAGTGAACCGTGATATAGCTGAATCGGTGAGCAAGTTCTCAACTGCTGATAGTAATGAAATATTTGCCTTAGAGCGTGCGATGATGAAGTGGATCTGGTGGATCTTATGAATTTATTTATCTCAGAATCAGCTGTTATTCGAGATGCAAATCTTGAGCAGAGTTAAAGATTAAAAAAGAAAAGTAACATAACCTAATTTATTGTGGTGAAGTTTCCTCCGAACCAGATATAATGTGTTTCGTTATTTTGGTGCACAGTACAAGTGCAACACGCCGCAAACTTGGATCGGCGTCGATGAGTGGTTAGATTTATGTCCACTGTTATTGATAAATATTCGAAGATTTTTATTTTTTCCATATCTTTATTAGCATTTCTAAAGTAAAAGTGTCCTTGTGTTGAAGCAATACTCCTTGAAGACGTATGTTGAAGTGGATGCAGAGCTCCCAACATTGTTAAGTTCAGTATTAAAATGAGATGAATGATAACCTTCAGTCTCCTGCTGCTTCATACCAGCCCCACTGCATGATACGTGATGTGGGCCCCAGAGCCGGTCTGGATGTGTGAAGAAGAAAGCAGCTGCTGCCCGAAGGGTATGTAAGGTGAACAAGGAAACAAATGCTTGTGAAAATTGAGAGCGGGGGGGAATTTCTAGGAGGGCGACCACTCGGAAGAGCGAAAAGAAAATTGAAAGGTAGGAATGAAAATCGATTTTGGAGAAGTCGGTAGGTACGTGTGAACTGGACAGTCTCAGACTGCCCTTGTTTGAGTTGAACCTCATAGTTCTGCTTCTGTAGAAGCGGTTAAGCTGACACAGTTGTGGGGGCCCTCATCCCAGAAGATAGTAGTGTTTATGATGGTAAACATCTGCTTTCCATAAAGGTTTATTAATCTCTTGAATAGTTGAGCGACTATTGCTTTCTCTAGAAGGACTCTGCTGCATAGTTTGTTGCTTTGCTTCCAGTCTTCAAAATAAGGATTCTGTATAACTCAGCAGAGGTGCGACGAAGTTCCTTTGCGAAAGGTACCGGAGGATCCTTCATTTTGGTTAAACCAGCAAGATCGTGAAGCTCACAATTCAGTTTCATCTAGTGCCAAGTTTAATAATACATGGAATTTAACTCCGTTCCGCCATATTTCTTCAAGTCGTAGTTGTAAGAAAATGAGCAGTTGTTGTTGTTGTTGTTGTTGTTGTTGTTGTTGTTGTTGTTGTTGTTGTTGTTGTTGTTTTTGTTGTTATTATTATAATTATTATTATTAATATAACAAATATAAAACATCAAACCTGCAGGTATCATTGATATGTTGATTAAATATTCTTGTATTCGATGACGCTTTGCCAACTGTACAACTTATATTAACGTCAATAGACGGACTGTATATGAATAATTAAAAAATCGAGACGATTGTTGAAGGAAGAGGTACCGCCACTTTTCAAGCACTTTTCCAACATGTGCTTTGAATGCGTAAGGTAAATCACAAGATTGTCGGTCATGACATCGAATTCCGAGTTGATATCTCTCGAATACGAAAGAGAAAAATTAACCCGTCAAAACAAGTATGCTTATGAGCAGTAATTTATTATAAATAACATAAAAATTCAGTTCGCACCTCACAGGAAACACATTACGTCTCGACTAAAAAGATCAGCTGTTTAACTCTGTTCAGGAAGGAGTCAATATTTATTGTGAGAATCACACGAAATATATGTATAAATGCATTCTGTAGACAGAATATTGAGTTTTAATACGTTAAAGCAGGTGGTGAATATAACAACCACTAGGCTTTAAAGATTTAAACTTGCGTTGCCCTTGCCCATCTTATTCTCTGACCTCGAGCATTTCTTCTGTGAAATATGGCTTCTTATAACGTTACATAGGCATTATTAACTTATTTTAAAGTAATTTTTCGAACCTAATATCAGGCGAAGATATTGGTCTGTGTTTTATTTATACCCATATTAGGTGTAATCTGATATGCGTTCATTGTTTTGGGGTGTTTAAGCACAATAGACCACTGTAGGTCGCGGTAGGGCCGAGAAGGCCTACCCCTCATATATACATACATACAATTTAGGAGGTTTCGCAAATTTATGGCTTTCATTGTCCTTCATAATTGTTGGTCTTTTCAATCTTTTTTGCCCAGTTCATTTTGAATTCCTCAAAACCGCGACATTTTGCGCCAGTAGGTAGCTCTACTCTATATTATTACTTACGATAAGAAATAGACCGGCACCTCAGACATGTAAGGACAGGAAAGAGAGCTGGTGTTGGAAGAAATGTGGTGGAGGCGGCTCTGTGCAATTTACTGTCTTTCGTTGCCTGCCTGACTAGCTGATAAGCCTCCAGAGTAGAGGCAACCTTCAAACAAAACACACTCCGTGGCCTGTAGTCCGCAAGCGAACTATGCCGACCGAGCGACCGCCACTTGACGGCGAATTTATTGCAACTTTTGCGGATAGACGGTATTGCGTGGTCAGCGCAACGGATCCCCACGGCCGTTAAACTCGGTTTTCTAGACCGGAGCCACTAATTCCTTGAAATAGCTCCTCAATTATCCTCACAAGACTGAGAGGACCCCGTTCCAGACCAACTACTTCTCGGAAAATCTAGTAGCTCTGGGAATCGAACCCGGCCCTCTGGATCTGTAGCCAGGAGAGACAACCTATATTCGATAACTTAATGTTACAGAAACAAACAGAGAAGGTCGTTGCTTCGTTTGGTGAGTTTCCTTCTAGCCGAGACGCTGACTGGTGGACGGCTTGTCTGAGATGAGACCGTAATAGGCTAACTCACAATCCAAGTGGAAATTTCGTTCACGCTCTAAATGATTTCAATGAAACGAAATTTATTGCCCCATATTACGATAGATGGATCGCCTCTGTGGTCTAGTTGTCAGAGTTCCTGGCTACAGATCCAGAGGTCCGGGTTCGATTCCCGACGCTACCAGATTTTCTGAGAAGTAGTGGGTCTGGAACGGGTCCACTCAACCTTGTGAGGATAATTGAGGAACTATTTCGAGGAAATAGCAGCTCCGGTCTAGAAAACCGAAATTAAAGGCGTTGGGGAGTTGTTGCCCTGACCACGAGACTCCCCTATCCGCTGAAGTTGGAACTAACTGCGCCGACAAGCGGTGGTCGCTCGGTCGGTATAGTTCGCTTGCGGACTCAAGCCACGTAGTTTTTTATTACGATAAATGTTGAAAATTTGTTCTCCAACGTCTAAAACATATTTAACACCGACAATTACATCGTCTGTCACAGAAGTTAAAGTTTACCTTCCTTGATTTCTAGAATAACGTTACGGATTTCGATTTGTAAAGCCTCCCAACTGCGTGGATTATTTTTATATGAATTTTGTTTATGTTTACCCGGAGAAAAGTATCATACACGTTGATACCCATGCCAGTATCGATACCGAAGCTGTCTGCCTTACTTCTGCCCGCTACTTTACAAACCTTCCCAAGTCTCACTGGTCAGAGGGACAAAAGGCCTGGACCTACGCTCTCAAGAGACTGGTATTTTCTCCCTGGAATGATGTCACCCACTTCGCTGCGAACTCGCTTGAGAAAGTGCTAAATGTTAAAAGCTTGGAAAATTCGAAGTACCTCGATTGATCTCCATAGGCCTTACGTGTTTCTCTTGGCTAGAAAAGCGTTATGCCCCTGTTAGCTGAAATTAGATAAAGATTTCAGTCAATTTAACGGTAGACAGCCAAGGCTCTTATAGGTAGTGGTCGTGGTTTCGGATTACAGATTGACACTTCAGGCACTAGCATAGTCGACAAGAAAGGGTGTAAAATGCAGACGTTGCGAAGTCAGTTGTGCAGACTTCACCTACGTTAAATTTGTCAGATATAGGATTAAAATATAAAAAAAGAGACGCACCTACGTTGTGTTGGTAGTCTGAAAACTATTGTTCGGTCCTGAATTTGAAACATTTATATATATGTTCCACTGGTCCATAAGCTAAATCGCCTTCAAACCGAAAGTTAAAGCAGATTTAGCGAGGCACATGTTATGGTGTTTTACGTTAGAATTAAATATTTATTGACGATCATTACCATGTATTAGTACCGCTAGCGCAACTGCATCATTAGTTGGCGTAGTAATAGGCCAAGGCCGAAACTTGACCGTGTCCTTCGGGAGTAAACAAATGTAAAAATTTACAAAAACTGTCTTTTATAAGGGTTCGTTCACAACTTACTGTCATAGCTTCAATAGATTATGTCTGAGATGGTTCCGTCAATCCGTCATAAAGATCAGGCAGACACACATCTGATTCATACTGACGGTAGTGAATGCATGTTAGTACGCAAAAATGAGACAGTTGTATAAATAAAATAATAGAGCTTTCTGGAACTTTAAAAATGTGAAATTGTGAGATATTTAAAAAATTTTAGTTTTCGGAACTGTCAAAAGTATTAATATTTTCGACAATTTCAAATCACATATTTTTTAGTTTTCTTAAACTTTCTAGTTTTTTTAATGCTAACATGCATTGCTGTTAACATTAAATTTGTGTGACTTCCATCCAAACTATTCAAGAATTCCAAACATCTATTGCTCTGTAACCGCTGAGAAACGGATCTATATTTAAATGACATTTCTCTCTGCGGATAGCTAAAATACTTCATGCATATATTGCGACATAAATTCGTACATAAACCTGTATGTAATATAAGGAAAGGGGACTAGACTTTTACAAGTGTCACTGGTTACAGTTGAACGAGTATCGTTCATATAATCAATTCGATAAGCAACAATCTGATACAGCTTACATTTGAAACAATACATGACAGATTAATCCTACATATTTCGTCCATTCAGTCACCCTAACGAGTGTCCGAATTATTGAAGGGAAACAATTCTTAAAGTTGAAGAAAGCAGTCTTCTGGGATTTGGCACCGTGTATATGTGGTGTTAACCGACGTTTCGGAGGAACGTATCGCCTCCATCTTCAGGGTAGAAGAAAAAATATAAGAAATCTGCAAGCGAAGAGACCGTGAGAAGCGGTAAAAGCAGAAGTTGTCTGTTACATTTTTCAAGATTTACTACTCTGGTTATACATTCATGTATATTCCATCAAAACACAGTAGTTTATGACTTGATTGCAGATGTAGACAATAGAAGAAATGGTAGTGGTATGTCATCTGCGACATAACACCGTGAAGTCCGCCGAAAATCGACCAATGTTTCGGAGTAACATGCCACTTTCTTCTACGTTGATGTCTTGCTTGCCTTATTATTCGACTCCGAAAATTAGGAGACATGTTCCTCCAAGACGTAGGTGGTCTTTGAACGGACTACACTACTTTGTGTCCCAGAAGATAGAACTCTCCATAGATATAGCTGTGAGAAACTCACATCCTACAATAAAGAAACTGGCTGTCCTGATGTCTGCACTTCAGTCATAAAGCGCTGTGTTGTGATGTTTTAGATACGACTGTATAACTACGATTTTAACTTGAGCCGGATTTGAATGTCTCGTAATTCTCGTCCAGTGTATCCTCCACGAGTTTCAGCCTTTCATCCGCTGAAGAACCACGAATATGTGACACTACCCACCCCTTTCTTTTCATGAAACTACCCAGAGGGTAGGTTTTAGCTTCAGGCTCCAGCGAGGCGGGGTCGAAGTGAAGGTCTCTCCTGACAGCGGCCGTTTGATGTCACATTACGCCTGTCTATTCCGATTTAGAACTGGAGGGATATGAAAATGAAGACAATGGGGCTCTGTCACGAAGCTTGTCAGTAGAGCGGGAGGAGTTCAATCTGTTGGCTATTAGTCTGAAATGGTGCCGGCCCGCTTTGAAAGAGGAAGTTATAAATACAAAGCGTGGTTTGGATATTTCGTAAAGAGACATAACAAATTGGACGCACCTGAGGCAAGTACAGATTCTAACAGTTTTCGTTTCTGTCGTGCTGCAGTATGTCTTTCACAGTCGTTTCCTTCTGTTAGGTCAGTCACTAATTGTAGTGAATTTAGTGATATGTATCTCGGTTGTGGCAGTCGGTGACGTATTTTGCTTTTGTTGGCAAGACGACTTGTGACAAATGATAAGTGTTCATTGTACCTGCTTCCACCTCTCGAACATAGGAGGTGCAGATACTCACAAGGGCATAGTTCTAGTCAGATCTGTGCGGAAATAACTGTTATGTAGTAATTTACGGATCTGTTAACTCTAGTGTTGCGACTATGGGTAATTCACCGCAAGGAGAGCGCCTCGAGGTGACGTACCGGTAAACATTAATCGAAGGAGAATGGCATGAAGAAAATTCTTTTTAACATTCGATAACGTAACAGAAAATGAACCATACAATTTTCATTTTGTTTTGACTGTTACGTGAACAAGTCTGAGGATGGCTGAATGGCCAAAATATTCAGGGATAATTAATCGCTCACTGATTATATTGCAAGTTGTATCATATGCCACTTATTGAAATAACTATATTAGATAATTCGGAATCTTGCTCTTGGTTTCTAGCTCAATTATTCATCATCACCCCTGGAGCTGAACCCTTCTAGAGGAGCCGCAAATTATGCAGCTACTCAAGAACTTCCCACCATTTAATGGAACCCGAAGGTTCAATACCGTGTTCACAAGAGCCATCCAATTTTCCCTACCCTGAGCCAAATCGATCCACTTCATAACATCCCATCCTACCTCTCTAAGATCCATGTTATTATTGTCCACCCATATATATCCTGATCTTAGTGATCTCCTTCCTTCTGACTTTCCCACCAATGTCTTATTCCTCCTCTCCTTTACTCATGCTACATGCCTTGCGCATGTCATCCTCCTTGGCTTGATCATTCTAAATATGCTTGGAGAAAAGTACAAGTTATGAAGCTCCTCATTATTCAATTTTCTTCGACCTTCATCACTTCAACCCTCTTTGGTCCAGGTCTGTGATCTTTCGTAACAAACTTATTTTTTAAGGTCCGTTGTTAGCAGGTCAAAACAAACTCCCTGGTCTGTAGTCCCCAAGCGAACTCTACCGACCGAGCGACCGCCGCTTGCCGGCGAAGTTAGTGCCAACTTTTGATTAGCAGCTCTATCAATATTATTATTATTATTATTATTATTATTATTACATTTATGTAACATTTCCACGTATTGTGACAGGTGACTGTGGAGGTTACTCGAATCCTAGGTCGCCCTTTAACAGAGAGATTAGTTCGGATCTGCGGTTGTTGCCGGCAGCCCAGGCTAAAGTACTGACAGCTCGTTTGCAGTGCCTTCATATTGCTGATGTGACATTTTACTGCATAAGTTGCAAGGATAAGACATTTTATTTATGTAGAGAAAGCAAGTTCACTGTAATTGAAGCGAGGTCAATAATGGTGGAGCTATAACTCCATTCCCTCATACGCCTTCATGTCGTGGTGCATAATTAAGCACAAGGAGAGCTTACTTTACATTAAGTCCAACATAATCACTAACCTTGATACTGACAGCCTGATATCATGCAGACGGTTTAATGTACGAGGAAGTTGTCCACACGGCTGACCATTTACGCATAACTCAGTATCTCACGATAAGCTGCAAGACTGCCTCAAGTATTCACAGAATTTTCTTGTACTTCGTTACATTTCCATAAGTATAGTCATTTGTATTATTCTTTAGAGTGAGAAGAGGAATCTGTGTAGGATATTAGTGGGAAAGCCAGAAAGAAAGAGACCACTAGGAAGACCAAGACATAGGTGGACGGGCAATATTAAAATGGATCTTAGAGAGATAGTGTTGGGTGGTAATGGTTTGGATTGGTCTGGCTTAGGATAGAGACCAGTGGAGGGTTCTTATGAATATGATAATCAAATTTTGGGTTCCATTAAATGCTGGGAAGTTCTTGAGTAGCTGCACAACTGTCGGCTTCTCAAGAAGGTCTCAGCTCCATGAAGTTAGTTAATTAGTTATGCTTTAGAGTTTATAGATAAATTATAAAATTATAATAAAAGTGAGAGGAAAATAAAACTAAAACTAAAATCATATTATATAAATGTAGCTGAAAATATAGATAAATATAAAACAGTGAAGGCTGCGAGAATATAACAAATAAACATTAAACAAGGGCCGAAGAGACGACAAAACAGGTCCATACAAGATATATATTATGTGTTATTTGGAAACTAAAGAACAGTGATGACTGTCCGTGACCTAGTATCAGGACATAACCCGTTAGGCAGACTTTTTAAACCATGTATGAAAACTTTCACTATAAGTTGTCAGGCAGGTTCAGTTTGGATTAAATGTGACGAAACTAACGACCACTTTGGATGAAGATCCACATGCGATAAGTCCGACGTTTAGCCACACTGAGCCATAATAAAGCCCGTGTTATTTAAGATTATATAAGTACTTCTTATTTTATATTGCAAACGGATAACTAAATTTTATAATCAGGCCGCAAGTGAGGTCAATAAACTGCAAAAGAACGGCGGTGGGATCTCTGTCCACAGATCTGTAGGGTACAGCCTTTTAATATTCTTTACTTTATTTCGTGAGATATAGTGAAAAGAGTAAAAATTGATTTGAAACTAGAATTTCGCGGAATATCGTTTGAGAAACACGAGAAATGTGCGTTCTTGTTTAACACCGATCAAAGTAAGCCAGAACCCCGTTAGACACTGGTATATATGATAATTATTAATTTATGAATTTATATGTTTAAACTGTAGGAGGTACGTGGTAGCATAGTTGGTTGAGGCACTATGCTAGAAGCCGGAAGGTCGCGGGTTCGAGTCCCGATGAGGTGGATTTTTTTTTTCAGTTTACCTAATCCTTCCAGCCGCACTATGGCCTTGGGGTCGACTAAGCCTCTAACAGAAATGAGTACCAGGAATCTTCCTGGGGGCTAAAATACGGCTGGCGCCTAAGGCTGACAATCTTACGGCCACCTGTGAGTCAGTTGTCTAGAGAAAGCGTGGGAGCCTCGACGTCTCAACCCTATGGGCCTTCACGGCCTATTACAGGGATAGCTTTACCTTCTTTATCTTTAAATTATTGCCTCCAGAAAGAAAGGTAGCCGCGGTCAGTTTTTACGTAACTTATTTTTCCTGTAGTGTATAACGTCAACCGACGTTTCGGAGGAATATAGCGTATCCATCCTCAGAGTCAAAGAATAAGTCGAGCAAGAAACCAGCGTGAAAGCAGACGGTTAACGTTCAAAGGACCATATGGCGTTATATCCCAAAAGATAGTACTCTTCATAACCACAGCTGAGAGAACTCCAAATCCTATATCGTACTCGTCAGAGTCTCAGATTTTTAGCCTCGACAGTTCTCTTCGTCATCACGATTTAATTGCATCTTCCACTGAAGTTTTGCAGCATTTGTGGGTGTGTTCATTGTCTTCAATAAGGCAGAACATCGGACACCTACGTTTTTCAGTTATCGATTTCAAATAAAAATAAACGTAGATTTCATTAGCTAGGAATTCTAAAAGGTAGCCTAATAATTTTGGAGACATATCCCCACTTAATAAACAAATTAACTGCGATAATTTTCAGAAAAAAAATTGATTTTGTGGCCGGAGTCTGAGTTTTCCCATGGTTCTATTCGGTTCCTATACGAAAATATTAGGATAATGCATTCGAAATGGGTCACGGCCACTTCCTTCGAGATCCATCAGAACCATTCATAATTATACCCCTACTCGATTCTTCGTAATATATGCAGCTGAGGAAATGTCTTTCAGTAAACTTAAGGGAAAACAGTTTACCAAGTTTGACGACGGCAGTTAAGTAATTTGCACGTTTATTTGGGGGAGACGTGAACGGACATTTTGAAACTACGAATGTCACTTCCCTCATAACACGTGGAAACAAAGCGTCTCAGTAACCGGAAATGGTCCTCTGACGTCATGGACGAAATACTGTGACGTATAAACCCATTGCTAGACAACGACTCTGTAAACATATTCCCGCAGGAGTCAACACGCTCAAAAATAGGACGTCTATTGCTAGATAACGGAGAAGTAAACACGCCTGAAACAATATGGGTTAATAGAAGGCGGTGTTTCCTGTGCGGTCCGACCCGAGGCTATATAACGAGAAGTTCAAGAGAGTGGTGAGTGAGTAACCCCGTGTGGAGGCGTGGTCGAATACCTAAACCGTGACCCTGCGAGTCGTAGGAGGTAACGAAAGAAGTCTGAAATCTGAGAGAGTAAGGTATGGTGGCGAGTCCCAAGGGACTCGGACCCCAGAAAGACTGCTCTGGCAAGGGCCAGCAGCATATACAAAAGACAGGCCCGTCCTCTCGTCAGAGAGGGCGTCCCACAAAAACAAGACCACAACTGTCAAACAGTAATAAATATCTGGCCACGAGACCCAGATGGGGCTTGACACCAAGACTTATTGACTGACTGCAAAAGACTCAGTCGCAAAGTGACTTTGATTTTGACTTTGATTTTTGAGCAGTGAGTTGTTTTCAAGGATTGGGTCGAGTTCTGGAGAAGACAGTCGAAGGTGACTGAGAAGAAGTGACAATAAAGAAATTAGACGGTGCAAAGAAGACTTCATATGTGACTTTACAGTGACAGTGAGACTGATATAAATTCATTGGCAAGATAAAACAGAGAATTGTAAAGTGTGGAAATAGCGGTAGCGCTATAATTGCATGTAATTCCGAGTCGAATGTATAAGGTGTCGGTAAATACAGTCTTCTAGTACAGGACCCATTTCTTAAGTCACGCACGCAACAACTCCTACACCTTACAATACACAGAGTAATAGCCCTGAAGTTTCACAGTTGATCAGGAATATTCAGTTTAATTGAGAAGTCACTTAATCACGGTGTTGCAGTTTAAGCGGTTATTTTCTCTAATGAAGGGAAAAATTATCATGGAATCAGTCGTGGCATATCTTAACACTACCTGAAGTACTGACCTGTAATCACCGAAAGAAAACTCACTACTCGGCCAGGACAACTTATAACACTATTTCCTTTCATATACTACACACGTCTGAAGATTAGCCGCTATGCTTACGCTATCTGAGTAGATACTCTACGACATGCTGTATACATCTTCTCTGTACTACACTAGCTTTTTTTTTTTAATTTGCTAGATGGGGGTGGAGGCCAGCCGGGTCCACTCGACACGGCGGCCACTGATTGGCCTATTGTACCTGCCCCGGGTGATTATGATGGAGAAATTTGGTGGAATGAAGATTGGCAGTGGAAACCGAAGTACTCGGAGAAAACCCGCCCCAGCGCCACTTTGTCCACCATAAATCCCACTTGACCAGACCCGGGATCGAACCCGGCCTACTGCACTAGCTTACTCAATTATTTCTTTAAATAGTCGAGGTTGTGTCCACTGCATTGCCTGCGCACTTTCCTCTTGTTCCAGTTCCTCTAACCTTCTGAAGCTGACGTCTATTTTTATACTAAGAGTATTTACAAGTTCTGCTCGTACGTCGCAAAAACACACCTTGTTTTCATCACAAAGATCTGCTTCTTACTGGCCATGAATGAGGTCTTTGGGAAAAATACTGAGTTCTTTAAATGTTAAAAAGGGCTGGTAAATGTAATGACTAGTATAATTAAAGGGTTAATGAACTTTCGTATTTTTGTAACATAGCGAGAAACGGAAAGACTGCATACTAACATTGACATATCAGCCTCTTTGATACATCTATTTTTGATTGGCTGCGACTGGAACGCAGTGAAACAGCAGTAACATTTTTTATTCAATTTCATAAATGAATCAAGTTTGAAATTTTTGTTCAACAATCCAGTGAAAGCACTTTAGCATTTATTAGGCAAATAACTTATAGAACCGTTGTTTTTCTCCGAAATCATTTCCTTCAGTGCCGAGTTCTGGTTGATAATTGTTTCTATGATATGAAGGAAGTCCCCAGTTGTCAGACTCACGATTTTGTTTTTGAGCCGCTAAGCACAAAATAACTTCCTGCGCAGAACAAATCTACCTGACAGATCTAATGAATAGGTTCTATATATCGTTCCCTTTATGATGTGCTTGATTTTGCAACCCCACCATAAAAAATGTTATATTTTTCATTGTTTCTTCAGCGGCGATCTCTCTAAATCAGTGTACAGCGATCTACTGACCTCATGATCCGACTTAATGTGAATGCGAATGCGAATCTTTCAATAAGAGTAACATGAGTTGAGACTTCGTAATACAGGATTACTATATATATTTCATTCCATTTCAAAACACTATATTCGTCGCCCCGTGCTTTTCCGTTTACAGATAACCAGTGTCCTTAAACTGCTGATACCACCGCAGAATGCTCTATTTACATGGTGGTTCCTTTCTGTGATCTGCTCTGAATGCACGCTGCACTGCAATAACAGACGAAAATCTCGCATATTCCAACACAGAGAAACTCTTTTCCAGCTTCGTCCCCATTTTGTTAGGAACTGCTCTCGTGCTGCCAACTGGTGTATCACGATGCAAACTTGGTGAGTTTGCGGTTCTTTTCATGTATCAATCATATTTGTATATGTGTAATACTTAGGAAAATATAGTGTTTTGAAATAGAATGAATCACTAGTAGTAACCCTGTATATTTCTGCCATTTTCCAAATATTTTCACAGAATGTAAAACAATGCTCTCTTCCCTTTAAATATTCCAATAATCTCTTTGCGAAATGTGAATGAGAATGTTGTTTAATAAAGCAATAACCAGTAAATCAACGCTNAAAACTCGTAGCCAGCTGACAATAGATAACCCATTTGATGAAAATCCAAATATTTGAATAAACTTCAATGATTTTCTGTCATTGTCAAATGTAAACAAGAAAGATGTTGAAGAAAGCAGTCTTCTGGGATTTGGCACCGTGTATATGTGGTGTTAACCGACGTTTCGGAGGAACGTATCGCCCCCATCTTCAGGGTTGAAGAAAAAGTGTAAGTAAATCTGCAAGCGACAACACCGTGAGACACGGTAAAGCAGACAATAANGATGGGGGCGATACGTTCCTCCGAAACGTCGGTTAACACCACATATACACGGTGCCAAATCCCAGAAGACTGCTTTCTTCAACATCTTTCTTGTTTACATTTGACAATGACAGAAAATCATTGAAGTTTATTCAAATATTTGGATTTTCATCAAATGGGTTATCTATTGTCAGCTGGCTACGAGTTTTATTAATCGTAGTTTTCCTAAAACAAATACAAAAGGAAATACATGAAGAGCACACCATGGTCTAGTGCAGTATATTCCAAAACTTGATCGCGAGGAAGCCCGGTGTTTTGCAAACTGGAGAAAGGTGTTCCTTCATAGAAGTCTGGTAATAGCTGCCCTTCTCCAGTTCGCAAGACAGAATGACAAAAAAATTAAATTAGCGCATTAATTTTTCTGTCGCAGTTTTGTACAGGCCTCGTCTGTCCGACCGCTTTTCTGATAATTCCAGCCATGGCAATTCTTGTGCCATGTCTGACAGCAGGGAAAGCTTTTGTAAGCAGTTGTGGAACATAGTATCTCATCGTGGTTCAGTAATTACGTTAACAAAGGCTAAGCAATAATATTTCCAGTAAACCAATTCGTAAAGGTGAAATAACATGGCTGATTAATTTTGTATTGTGATTCGTACGTGTACGATATTCTATTCCTGCGTAACAATCTCTCACTGTTAGCTGGATGGCACGTTTCTTTCATGCATACATGTGTGTGTGTGTGTGTATTCATATTGTGAAAGTAGTCTGTAAATTGAATCACATTTAGCAATTCCCTACCACTTAAAATTTAAAATATGAGACCTTACACAAATTAATTTGTGCTTTCAATGGCTCGATTCTTGAGAACTGCCTCACTGCAATAAAAATGTCCCAAGTTCTGACTGCCGAGTCTGTTACTTCTACTTCGAACAATCCAGAACAAAAAGAATGCCATTTTCTGGGATGTGACGCCGTGTAGATCTTGTGTGAACTGACGTTTCGGAGGAATGTATCGCCTCCATCTTCTGGGCAGTAAAATCCCCCAGCGAGGGACCAGGGTGAGCAGGAGGCTGCAGACTGAGCGACCAGTTGAAAACACCCAGCTATATCAGAACAGTGAGGGAGGAAGGGAGGGAGGGAGAGTGGGCCACATGGGAAATCAATAGAGAGGAGGGGGAAAGGGTCTGTAGAGGTAGGCCAGCAGGTAGCAGGTTGCAAAGAGCGGGTCAGAGCCTGTATAGGGCCGTTGTCGGAGGTAAAGCCAGGGCTACAGAGCCACCTGAGTCGCCTGCTCACGCTGGTTCCTCGCTCGCGGATTTTTCTTCCCTGAAGATGGAGGCGATACCTTCCTCCGAAACGTCGCTTCACACAAGATCTACACGTCGCCACATCCCAGAAGACGACATTCTTCATAGTCACCGTCGGGAAAATCTCAAATCTTACACAACCCAGAACAAATTTCACAAGGCGATATTGATGTAGTAACAACGGAAACAGGATCTAAAACAGAAAAATCACCGTCACTATGTTAATATAAACAATCCTTTGAATGAAAGGGTTCGAAATGAATTACTGGTATCAAAGAAGTCACCAGATATACCTGATAACAGTAGACAGTGTCTTAAAAAGAATAACGGTTAAAGCTCTCTGTCTCTCGGTTTTACAAGCACAGAGTTCTATGATGTCTCTCTCGGTATGAGCAGAGTCTAATGAGATTTATCTCTATATGGACAGGGTCTGATGAGATTTCTCTCGGTTTTGGGTTGACAAGGTCTGATGAAATTTCTCTCGGTTTTACGTGGACAGGGTCTGATTAGATTTATTTTGGTTTTATGTGGACAGGGTCTGATGAGATTTCTCTCGGTTTTACGTGGACAGGGTCTGATTAGATTTATTTTGGTTTTATGTGGACAGGGTCTGATGAGATTTCTCTCGGTTTTACGTGGACAGGGTCTGATTAGATTTATTTTGGTTTTATGTGGACAGGGTCTGATGAGATTTCTCTCGGTTTTACGTGGACAGGGTCTGATTAGATTTATTTTGGTTTTATGTGGACAGGGTCTGATGAGATTTCTCTCGGTTTTACGTGGACAGGGTCTGATTAGATTTATTTTGGTTTTATGTGGACAGGGTCTGATGAGATTTCTCTCGGTTTTACGTGGACAGGGTCTGATTAGATTTATTTTGGTTTTATGTGGACAGGGTCTGATGAGATTTCTCTCGGTTTTACGTGGATAGGGTCTGATAATACGTATATTTCAATCGATTTTACGTGGACAGGGTCTGATTAGATTTCGCTTGGTTTAACGTGTATAGGGTCTGATGAGATTTCTCTCGGTTTTACGTGTATAGGGTCTGATGAGATTTCTCTCGGTTTTACGTGTATAGGGTCTGATGAGATTTCTCCCTGTTTTACGTGGATAGGGTCTGATTAGATTTCGCTCGGTTTTACGTGGACATGTTTTGATGAGATTTCTCTCTGTTTTGCCTGGACATGATTCCAGCAGATTTCTCTCGGTTTTACGTGGACAGGGTCTGATTAGATTTCTCTCGGTTTTACGTGGACATGTTTTGATGAGATTTCTCTCTGTTTTGCCTGGACATAATCTGATGATTAGGGCATTTTGACGTGGAGAGGGTATTACATTGTCCTGTAGTTCTTTGCGTTGTGTGCAAGGAAGCATTGAAAAAACTGTGCTGATTCCAGCCAAAATAGACATCTTGAGAGTACAGGTTTGGTTGGTAAGGATGTGACGTTCTTCGCTGCTAAGCTGGCGAGTTGAAGTGATTTCAGATATTCATAAAGTCGACAGCTACGGTGAGCGATATGTTATTGGATCCTGGAATCCAGAGAGCAAGACGTGGGCGATGACAAGTGAAGCTCACATGACTAGGGAAGTCTTATCAAGCTCTGCATCCTAGATCGTGTTGTGTTGAATGGAGCAGCTTCAAGAAATGAAATAGAAAGTGACCCTTTACCCATGTACAGAACAAGTGGAGAACAATATAAAATCAGCGTTGTATTTCCGAATAAAAAGCTATGATTTATATTTCCTTCAGCTCGGTGGTTTAACACACAGGGCAAGGCTTGCAGTGCTTTCAGCGTTTGGTCACTTTCTTCATGACGATGAAGATAAAGAGGATTTGCTTTTGAGTACGACATTACGCATTCTTGCAGATGGCTCTGAATTTTTGTAAACCTCTGTATGATATGTCTAATGAAAATTAAATCTCACTAGGGAAATTTATTGCCGCGTGCATAGACCATGCCGAAAGCATGACTGGTTCGGGGAAGTGTCATTACGCGGATTAAGCAGAAGAATGCGCAGAATAAGGGTTGTCGTTGCGTTCTTAGCCGCCAGCAACTTAATGGGAAAGAGAACGCCTCACGGAATCACTGAAGTGCTGAATGAAATTGTGAAGAGAGTACACGAGGTAGCGTAGTTGGTTGAGGCACTATGCTACAAGCCTGATGGTCGCGGGATCGAATCCCGATGAGATGTATTTTTTTCAATTTACCTAATCCTTCCAGCCGCACTATGGCCCTGGCGTCTACTCAGCCTCTAACAGAAATGAGTACCAGGAATATTCCTGGGGGTGAAGGGCGGCCGGCGCTTAAAACTGACAACCTTACCGCCATCTCTGAGCCGATTGTCTAGAAAATGTGGGTGCCTCAACATCCCACAACCCTATGGGCCTCCACGGGCTGTTAAGGGAATACCTTTACTTTACCTTTACTTAGTACACTCTATAAGAATCAGAACTCTGAAAGCTACACTTTCTCCACAACTTGTGAACATTTTGGAAGCCTACATGCTCGTACTTCACTGGGAGGCGGGATAGCGCAGTCGGTATAGTGACTGGCTACCGCCTGGACGACAAGACGGTTCGCAGTTCGAATCGCGATCGGGTCAAGAATTTTCTCTTCTCCACACCTTCCAAACCGAATCTAGGGCCTATCTAGTGGGTACCGGGGGTTCTTTCCCCAGAAGTAAAGGGACCGGAACGTGAAGCTGACCACTTACCTCCAGCTAGTGCCGATGTCAAAAAAATGTGGATCCATACATTTCTGCCCCATACGCCTTCATGGCGTAGTGCTTAATTAGTTAAGCGCAGGGACAACTTTTCCTTCACCTTAGCATAGAAGGTTTGTCCGGGAAGTAATGCAATTAAGTTCGTAAAATATTATTCAAGATATCGTTATAAACGTTTAAAATTCTTCAAAGTACTCCCTTTGGGCATCCACACACTTTTGCCAGCGACTTTTCCATGCACGGTACACATCCTGGAAGGCGTTGACGGGGACCTCGTTTAGAGCCTTTGTCACGGCGGTTTGGATCGTTTCAGTGGTTCCAAAACGGGTTCCTTTCAGGGCGGTCTTGTTCCTCGGGAACAAAAAGAAGCCTGTGATCACTCTTGATCGTCACTCGGTTGTTCTTGTGGTCGTCAGTCAACAATTTGGGGACCAACTTGACACACACTTTCCGCATGTGCAAATTGTCGGTAACGATGTGCACAGTGGTTTTCGGAATACTGAGAATCTCTGCTATCATCCGAACACTCATTCGACGATCGGTATATAAAAGATCACGAACTCGAGACACATTTTTGTCACTTTTGCTGGTTGACGGCCGTCTAGAGCGGGGATCATCCACAACATCTTCCCAGCCATTTCTAAACAACTTCAACCACCTGGAGACTTTAGAATAGGAGAGAGCAGAATCTCCGTAGGCTTCTGAATCATTTGGTGGGTGTCGGCGAGGCTTTTGTTCAGTTTAGCAGAGAACTTGATCGCGTAACTTTGTTCGATAGTTTTCTCTATTGCGTGTCGTGACACAGACACTAAAAGAGGTTCACGGAAACAGCGATCCTGATGCTCCCAGAGCTCAGAGCAGACTGAGCTTGGAAGCATTGTGAAGCTAAGAGTTCTCCCCCCCCCCTTTCCCAACCGATCCGAACGCGCTGCGATCAGGAGGAACGGCGAGAAAAACAAATTTCATTACTTTCCAGACAAACCCTGTACTTCACTACTGCTGCATTTGGTTGTAGACTAGTTGGCCGGTAGCATACTGTTTGGCTTCGTGTTCTAGCTAAGAGTTGAAATAACAGTTGCAGACTCACACATTTAATTGGTGTTATCTGGTACATGACTTTACATGCCTATAACTGGACATGTATACTTACTGAAATGAGTGAGTTAAACCATAGCCCTGAAGGCTAAGACACTGGCTGTTTTCATTGCTCGCCACGAGGGGCGCCGAGAGAGCAAGAAATTCATGTGTCTGTTTCCCCTTGGATTTGTGAAAACAAGAAGAAGTTTTGAGGAGAACTAATCAGCTGCTTTCCTTTCATAGGACACGGACCGCATAGAAAACAACCCCTCTAACAATTATTCGTTGCAGCGGGAACGTGTTTACTTTGTCATTGCCTTGCAGCGATAGGGTGATACACAGAAGAACTCAAAAGCTCTCTCTTGATACGACATGAATCGCATAGAGAATAACACGCCCAACAATTCTTCTATTGTTGCATGCATTCCTTTCCACGGTAACATGTCTACTGAACCGTTGCCCAGCAACAGTACGCGGGGATACACATACTAATGAGAATGATCTATGAAGTACCCCTGCACATACCAAGTTTCATACTGACTGGTTCAGGCATTCAGAAACGAATACGGCGGAATTAACAGAGAGACAAATACGCAACAGCATGGAGATCACTTAAGCCTACTTTAAGGACGTAGGCTAAGAATATTAATTGAAGAAAAGGGAAAACATATAAATAACACAATAACACAGATACAAATATAATGAAATGAATTGTTCTAAGTTGAATGCTCTAGTACAATCGGTGTGAATTGCCTTAAATATCTTAAATATAAGTTACCAAGAACGTTTCCTTTCTACTCCTCACTCCCTGGAAAACTCTTTGGGCTCTTAGAAAAAATTTGGTGTAATTCGTTTTCGGGACAAAATCTGCGGCCACAAAAAGAAAACTTGAATTCTGGTGCCTAGATGCAGAAAAGGGTAAACTTATTTGCTTTCCTGGACTGGGCAGGTTCCTCTCAGAGGATAATCTCAAGATTTAGGGCGAAATTTAGTATGACTAAATATCGGCATGTAGGGACTGCAAATAACTTCGAAGGAGTACTGGACTGTGACTGGATTCGCAACTCTCTTAACAGCATGTTCCCTGACTAAAGTAAGGAAGACATACTACCACAGTCAATAAGTTCGTGTAATGGCCGCAAAGCGTCGTACAGGAATTTACTGCCAATATGTTTCAACAGTGTTTTCGACAGCTATATCAACGTTGGCAGACTTGCATAGCGGCCAACGGCAACTATTCTGAGGGCCGATGTGGATCTGTGTAGGTGTATGTGAATACCTTGTAATATGATGCGATAGAACCACATTCCACGAACTTAATGACTCCACCACAGTGTACTGAGCTCAAATGCAATGGAAATTTGAAGTTGGAATTATCAAGTGACAACTTGGTCGAATTTTGTTTAAAGTACAGTTTGATTTCCCAGATATCGCAAGACAGACTCTCCTTAAAATCCTGCCCTTGACTGTGCGAAACCGGCATATGCAGCCATGTCTGAACGAAAATTGTAGTCTTGAAAAGAAGAACAGGAAGAAACTAAAGCAGGGGACGAAATATACGTTTAGTTATCGGATATCACAACTGATATAAAGCGTCCTTGCCCAGACTATTAGGCTTTGTCACTGCCATNAGACGAGGAAGAAGACCGAAGAAGATATTTTAACTGAAGGAGAAAGCTTGAGATCGCATTAAGTGGAGGAACTGTTTTGGAAGAGACTGTGGACCTGTCGTATGACAGATTACCGATGAATGAATGAATTTCTCTCACTTAAATGTCTGAGAACCTCTAAACCTGTTAACCCTGATGGCATCCCTGGAGTTGTCATTAGCGATTGTTCTGATGGTTTTGTACCTGTTCTGAAACATGTTGCGATATATTCACTGAAAGCCGAGGCACATTGCTAATCAATGGCACAATAAACAGTGGCGAAACAATGCAACAGATCACGATACGCAGTAAAACCAGTGGAAGTACAGCTGGGGACGTTGTTTTCTATGCGGTCCGCGCAGATAGCTACGCCACACGATAATAGAGGAATTGTGGGAAGCGGTGTTCTCTGTGGATCCTTGTAGAGATCTCTCACTCTCTCTGAGTTAGTCAAGAGAGTCCTGATTCTGCTGTTAGCAGCTGAGAGACTGACCCGTCGGAGGTCTTCGCAGAACTTCGACCTGGTGGAAAGGCGGGTCGGGGAAGAAACTCTATTCTTGTAAGTTTTTGCGTAGCATCCCCGAACCGAGTTGTGAAGTAGACACCAGCCAGCAAAGACAGGCACCTTTGAGGTCGGAAGCTGAGAAATGTACGGCGTTAGAAACCGTTAGCAGATAACCGGTGAAGACAGCCTGAGAAGACTTAGTGCTTGCTGTAGTGAACTGCAGAGTGTGTGAGTTAGAGACAGCGCTAGGATTACTTGTAGTTACGAACTTCAAGATATCGAATAAATCCGAAGAATAATAATCCAAACCCCGTCTATATTCACCTCGTGACAATATCTTCAATCTAAGCTTATCTCAGGAGTACTTTCCTACCTTTCGGATGCAAGCAGCTGTTGTTCCTGTTGTTAAAAAAGACTGCTGTGCTTTAGTTAGTGATTACAGACCCGTCTCTATTCTCAGAACATTTACAAATACTAATGCTATTCATGAACATGTTACTTATTATCTAAAGTTTATATTAAAGTCCTGCCAACATGATTTCACTGAATCTAACTTCAACATCAGCAATTTTTTAACAGTGGTTTTCTTTAGTACCAATTTAGTCCGCCATCGGCCTCGAGCTGATGCCATTTTTTTCGATTTTATTACTGAAGCTGACCTTATTTCTAACAATCTGCTTCTTTGTAAGTTTAGTGATACTAGATTTTCTAGTGATTATGTAAACTGGTTCTGTGGTGACCTGACCAACAGACAGCCACAGATCTGTGTTTCTGGAATTCTGTCACTCTGTTGAAATGCTCAAGGAACATGTTTATTAATTATCTTTATTTATGATTCCTGTTGTGTTATGAAATCAAGGTATAAGATGACCGTCTGGATCAGTGTTTCTCAACCGACGGACCGCGGTCCAGTACCGGGCCCTGTTATCAATTATTCCGGGCCCTAGTCTTGTACCAAAAAAAAAAAGAGTAAGTAAAAGTGCTCCTGTAACAGGCAGTGGAGGCCCATAGGGTTGCGAGAAGTTGAGGAACTCACATTTTCTAGACAATCGGCTCACAGATGGCGGTGAGGTTGTCAGCCTTACGCGCCGGCCGCCCTTTACCCCCAAAAATATTTCTGGTACTCATTTCTGTTGTTAGAGGCTGAGTCGACCCCAGGGCCATAGTGCGGCTGGAAGGATTAAGTGAATTGAAAGGAAAATCCAATGACTTCATCGGGATTCGATCCCGCGACCTCCCGGTCTGTAGCATAGTGCCTCAACCAATTACGCTACCGCATACCTCCATCGATTTGTACAAAAAAGGATTTACCGGGCCTCTGTCTCACAGAGGTTGAGAACCGCTGATCTAGACATCACTATGTTAAAATCAACACAACAAATAAAAATTAATACTTTGTTATGATGTTATGACGTAACCACCTTCATCCTAGATACGCCATTTTTTCTCTATGGCTCTACAGCCTTTTGAACATTGGCCGCATTTTCAGTTTCTGAATCCTGAACACAGTCGGTAGGGCTACCTACACAACATAAACACAGAATAAACGCACACAGACATCCATGTCTCGATTGGGATTCGAACTCACGACACCAGTGTTCGAACGGGCGAAGACGGTTCATGCCTCTGACCGCGCGGCCACTATGATCCGCCTAGATACGCCACAGCAAAACAAAACCCACTCCACAGACCACCAGTACAACTAAGGATTCAGACCCATCTGCGCAGCAAAAACACCTGTGCCGTAAACAGCTATATCACACTGTGTAAAACGTTGTATATCCACGGGATAAAAGTTGTACAAGACAAGTTGCAACAGCTACACACTCACAGATTACCCTACACCTATAACACACAAAAGTTCTTCGCCGGTAACTACGAATACAGCTGCATGCCTCCGCATGCTAGAAATATGCATATACCGCCCAACAGAGATCCTTTAGAGCAAGAATAACGCAGGAAGAAATTCATCCATAAACATCCCCAATCACCCGATCACGTCATTTCCATCATTAAACGAACGATCCACATTACAAGGCATACTCACACACCCATTAAATCATATATAAGCGCACCCCTATCGTTTTATCCACTTTAATTCTTGAAACGTTACAAGACAGGGACCAGAATCAGAGAATGAAGTAAGCCTATGATCTTTATCTTAAACAGTCCAATCTTCCACAAAGTCAGAAATGATACAGGTTGCTTTGCTTTGTCCTCTGTTTGTGCGTATGTGTTGGTTTCTATTTTTCTTTTCGCGTATGCCTGATTTATAATTAACCTTTGAGGTGTTGAGAAAGCACGGAAATAAATAGAGGATCCATTGTTATTATTATTATTATTTATAATAATAATACTAATATCATTAAAGCAAACATACCACGTGTGTCATAAAGAGGAAAACATGAGTCCTTACAGATCAATATGGGAGAACAGAACTTATGCACCATAGAGGTGGCCGTGCTGCAAGTAACAGCCCGTAAGATGACATCGAAGGCCACTATTCGTAATCATGAATATAGCAAATACTGAAGTAATGACTGAAGAGAATCATTTTATTTATTTCTGAGTTGTTTTATACATGATAAATTAGATTTTAATGCTCAATTTGCGAGCGTAGCGTAGATATCATAGCAGCGTACAGGTTGGATCCATAACCCTCTTGCATTACTGCCTCTATTCAAAATAATTCCCGCAAAAGAGGAAAAAATATTCATATGGAATAATTACATCATATTTTTATTATATTTTTGAACTTAACGAATTTATAAAGCGGCCTCCGTAGTCTAGAGGTAACGTTCCCACCTCATGACCCGTAGTACGCGGGTTCAAATACCCGGCGGAGGTCGTCGAATTTTTAAGGGTGGAAAAATTCAGGGAACAAGTCCTCCGGGAGGGACTTTAAGCCGTGGGTCCCGTGTCGTAGCTTTACGGCACGTAAAAGAACCTCATACCTCCAAAGGAGGTCACTGAGCCAAATTGCGGACGTTTCCCGCCCAACAACAGTCTATAATACCTCTGGTAGATGGGGGAAGTATTATAGATACCTCTCAGCTAGCAGAGCCGGTCTCGCTGGCTGGGCGGGACTGATGGTAAGCACCAGTACCGGTAGGATGTAGAGACTGGTAGAAATCATAGAGGGAAGCACAATGGACCACTACAGGTCTAAGTGCATGGGGAAACCCACCTTCTCCAATAACTAACTAACTAACTAACTAACGAATTTATATATCTGGATATCGAATATTTTTGCAGAATGAAGTTCTCGGAAACTACACAATTCTTAAGGAGTTAACTCTGACCTTACAATTCTTAATATTTAAAATTATTTTAAACATTCTTTGTGTGTTTTAGGGAGGGAGATTTTGCATACTTGCTTGCAACACATTATTTTATGGAACTCTCATGTGGTCTGAACGAAAATAATATAAATATTTCATCCCTGACAAATATGAACGGACACGCTATTTGTAGGACAGAAGTAAACCCCCGAAAACAATGCGCATTCATTAGTGATGATTTCGTTACTACCCCTGATTTTGGAAATGTCATTTTCTCTCTTCGCTAAAATACCCCCAAACTGCAGCTTTGTATTGACTCTCACTCTGCAGTAACACTCCTGTATAATTAGTAAACAGAACACCTAGGTTTTGGGGAAATAGGTAGTCGTGCAAAGTCTGTTGACTGTGTAGTAGTGTTGTGCGCGTGTCTGTGTAGAATACTTCTGAAATACATTATGGTTTGCAACAATCCTAATGTTCGAGGTACAAATTACTAATCTGATTTCTGTTTTGCAAAACCGATTACACTTTGTAATCCCTGTGGTGAGGGAGGAAGCCTACACAGAGATGGGAAAGCGAATATAGGACATATCTGGATTCGCCGGACACGTCCAGATTTTACTCAGCTTTGAAACTGAACAAGAAGAGATTAAACTTTGTTTATGATTTAATATTGTCTGTGCTGAGTGTTTGAGAACAGGGTGTTGAGGAGAATATTTGGACTGAAGAGAGATGAAGTGACAGGAGGTTGGGGAAAACTGCATAATGAGTTTCATAACTTGTACTTTTCTCCAAGTATAATTAGAATGATCAAGTCAAGGAGGATGAGGTGGACAGGGCATATAGCACGAATGGGGGAGGAGAGGAATGCATGTAGAATATTGGTGGGAAAGCCAGAAGGAAAGAGACCACTGGGAAGACCAAGGCGTCGGTGGGTGGACAATATTAATATGGATCTTAGAGAGATATGATGGGATATTACGGACTGGATTGGTCTGGCTCAGGATAGGGACCAGTGGAGGACTCTTGTGAACACGGTAATGAACCTTCGGGTTCCATAAAATGCTGTGAAATTCTTGAGTAGCTGCAGATTTGGCGGCTTCTCAAGAAGGGGTCAACTCAATAAGTAAATAAGTAAGTAAACTTTCATGCGATCAATAAATCCTGAAAGAGATACATTCAATTTATTTTACATTTTCAATTTGCTGCATTACCAACCTACTTCTCAAGAGGACGGAACAGACAAAGCAGACGAAGCATGGCCTAATCCGTGAAGAAGAAGAGAAAGAATAAGAAAAAGAATTTGATGATGAATTTTCTACATTAGTACATAATTTGGTGCGCAACTATACAACGGATAATAGAATAGCATTCAGTAGACAAAAATAATAAACATAGGTTTCTGCAGAAAAAGGAGTGAACGTGAAACCAGTTTAATCACAAAGCGTGTTGTGTTGGGTATTCATTGTCATGCTATTTGCTGACTTACAGGAGGAGAACTTGTCAGCCTGTCGACACGGTCTACAAACAGCTTCTTCCTCTTGCCGCTACAATAGGGCTCGATCTTGACATTGATTATATTCTAACCATTCCTCCCAGAAATATTTGTGCTTCCTGTCGTAACAGTAACATTCACAATCTGCAGTGTCCGTTTTCATTTTGAGACGCAACAGCAGCTTCATCACTACTTTTTCTGTCCCGTGATAATGTCAGCCATTTTCTTCTACCTGATCTTTATGCTGTCTTCTGTGTTGTCTTGTTTACTCTTGATAGTAACCTTCATTTCGATCTGTACCTAGTCCTCCTGGTATAAACTGTCTCTCCATTTGTGGTACTGGCGAGATTTCCTCGAATGCTGATGCAGAAGACGAGGCTAGCGATAGTGTCCTTGTTTCGTGACCGATGTGCTCAATGTCACATCCTTGACATTACCCACAGGTGTACTCCGTTTTTGTACTCAGTAACCACTCATTACTGTTGTCAGGCATTAGAGAAATGTTGTTAGTCTGAGTTGTTTCTGTGCTGGACAGCTTGGGAGGAAGCATTACGGCCTTCGGAGTAGCATACGTCGTATCTGCTCACCGGATGCTCATATCATGCTCTGAATACATACTTCCTTCGCTCTTATTCCACGCGCTTTAGCGAGGTTTTAAAGTATTAGCTTCGTCAAGCCTCATGCTGGACAGTTTTCCATCCACGTGTCAGAAGCTTTATTAGAATCAGAATTCGAGGACCTAAATAAGGATTTGCCTGGTGTTGGAAGGCTCGCCTCTGTGGTCTAGTGGTCAGAGTTCCTGGCTACAGATCCAGAGGTCCGGATTCAATTCCCTGCACTACCATATTTTCTGAGAAGTAGTGGGTCTGGAACAGGGTACACTTAGCCTCGTGAGGATAATTGATGAGCTATTTCAAGGAAACAGCGGCTACGGTCTAGAAAACCAAAATTAACTGCCATGGGGATTCGTTTCGCTGACCACGCGACACCCTCTATCCACTAAAGTTAGCACTAACTTCGCCGACAAGCGGCGGTCACTCTGTCGGTATAGTTCGCTTGCGGACTAAACCGTGGAGTTTTTTTCTGGTGGTTGCAAGAGGTGAGTGGTATGGAATGGTAGGCGTAAATTTTAAGGACCGCATCCTGTTGTGTATTTAATAGTTACGCGAATTTGAACCGTCGACACAACACGAACGATATTTTCAAAGTGGAGAGAAAATAAAAGTTGTCGTGTCTCTTACTCGTTTCGACATTTACTTAGATTATCTTCAGGCAAATACCATAAAACATAAACTAAGTTATTTGAATTTAGTTGGATCCATAGTGTGCAATTTTTGTAGTCGTGTAGTTGTGAAGTAGGCACAAAAACTGGAGGTTGTTTGCACCTTGAAAACGGCGCTTATTTCAATGTTGACTTGAGATCCTTGACCATCCTGGAGGAGGAAAATACGTACAGAAAATTGATGAAGCCAGGGAGTAAAGAAATTGGAGCTGATGTAGGCACTCTCGCATTTCGACCACAGTTTCAGGTGACATCGGATAACTCAATTCCTTTTTTTTTCTCTCTCTCTCTTTCCTTTGAAAATCATAAGAGAAACATGAAGTTCCCAGCGGCTTAGCAACAAGCCGCAACCGTTTTTATCGCCTTTCCCTGCATTCATGTCTTCTTGTGTTGTTCTAGCACCGCGCTCTTTATCTGTTTTGGGTGGACGTAAAGGAATGTTGCAGATCACGGTGGCCGCGCGGTGTAAGGCATGAACCTTCTTCGCTCGCTCGAGCGCTGGTATCGTGGGTTCGAATCCCACTCGAGGCATGGATGTTTATGTGTGCGTTTATTCTGTGTTTATGTTGCCCTGTGTGTGTAGGTAGCCTTGGGACGGGCTGATCACTCGTCCAAGGAGTGTTATCGTCTATATGTTAAAACGAAAGATTAGGAAACCGAAAAAGATGCCAGGGCCCAACAAAGTGAATGAATAAAATATAGGAATGTTCTAACTCACTCACGTCGGCATTGTAAATGCTTTGTAGTTTACGCATCAGATATGACTCATCCAGTATGCGCCTTATATCAAGGCACGTATCCCGTTCATATGATATCAGTTTTTTGTTGACGGATGGTGGCTTGAAATCCCTGTAGCCCAGTAACACAGCGCCATATCTATACCAGAATTGGATTTAGACTGACTGTCATATCTGTGCTCGGACTTGAAGCTATTTTTCGTAGTTCCATTAGTGCGAGGCCTCAACTTCTATTTTGTAATTTTAGAATTACGGGTATATATCGAAGGAATTTTCATTATGCCTTATATAGTAACTGTACAGTACAGCTGATATGGGTGCCACGCCATGAGGGTATTGCTGGGAATGAAACCGCAGATCAGTTGGCAAGAACAGGATCTAAACATCCGCCCATAGGACCTGAACCAGCTTGCGGCATATCAGTTGGAGTTGCCAAGAAAGCGGTCAGGGTCTGGACGAACAGAAATTATAAAAACATGGGGAGTCAACAACTAGACTCAGAAAGCAAAGGGGGGCCCTCTGTCAGAAGAACAAAGGATCTGTTAACATCGAACAGATACCAGTTAAGATGGGTGGTAGGACTATTTACAGGGCACTGCCACCTTTTCACACTGGGACTGACAGATGACCCCACTTGTGAACGATGGCTTGAAAAAAGATGAATCGGCCACACACATCATATGTGATTGTGAGGCCGTAGCTTATTTAAGATTTCGGCCTGAGTCAATTTTTATGGAACCAAATGACTATTGTGACGCCCCCCTATAGAAAGTCCTATGTTTCATTTGAAGTGTAGGATTAATTAAGGGTTAATCAAAGGGGGAAGCAGAATAGATCATTGAAGGTCGCGGTATAAGGGCCGGATTATTATGGCCCACCCCTTTTGCATTCATTCTTATCTTTATCCCTGCTTGTTATGCCTAGATTTCTAGCCAACAGTTGCACGTGGACTTCAAGTCATGAACCTTTTGTGGAATTTGTGTTGCAAACACTTTCTGCGGTACGTGGCGCAGTATCAATATCTCACTATGATACAGGCAATCAGGTAAAGTTATAGGTGGGGGTGTATGTATGCATCCGTTCATGCATGTATGCATGTTTTCCATGGTTTCCCGACCTTGTTCAAAGCGACTTCCATCTGTTCGGCCCTCTTAAACATCATCTTTCGGCTGAACATTTTCCCGACGATGAAGGTGTAGAAAGGGAAGTTACCGCCTGGTTCCAACAGCAGCCCAAAGAATTTTATGCTGCTGGTTTTCAGGGACTTGTGAAACGATGGGACAAGTGCCTTAGTGTACACGAAGATTATGCCGAGAAATAAGAGCATTTTTCAAATCAGTACTTTTATATAACCTCTTTATTGAAGCTGACACTGCTATAAGAACTATACCTGAGAAAAACCAACCTTATTTGAAACAATTAGTAGCCAATAACTTACAAAAATTAATTAAGAAACAAAATAAAAAAGAAATGAAATATACATTCAAAAAGAGCAAGTAGAATGGAACACACTAAAGAACATCAAACAAAAATTAATTAATAGTCACTCAATAATAGCAAAAGCCAATAAAGGCAACACGCTAGTCATTCTAAAAAAAGAAGATTATATCTATAAACTTGATAACTTCATTAACAATAATAACTTTACTGAGTTGTCACACGACATTACCAACAAAGTACAACAAATTACAAGGAATTACATAAACAATTGTAAAAACATCATAAAACACAAAGATAAATCGAAACTTATAGACATGAACCCCCGCGCACCACATATATACGGCACTATTAAATTACATAAGCAGGGACAACCCATACGACCAATAGTCAATTTGACAATCTGCCCGGCATATAATCTAGCTAAACACTTAAACACAATATTAGAAAATACATTACAACTACCTAATGCCTTTAACGTGAAAAACATTATCGAAAATATGTATACCAATATCCCCACAGAGGAACTTTCCAATAGTGTTGAAAATATTATAGCTAAGAATCAAAATATTTCACATGAAACAAAAATTGAAATTAATAACCTACTACAGATAATGTTATAATAAAATTATATTGAATATAATGGCAAATTGTTTAAACAAAAGAAGGTCTTGCTATGGGAGCACCAACTTCAGCAATTCTTGCCGAGGTATTTATACAATACCTCGAACATACAACTATCATTGATATTTTGACGAAATACCAAATAATAGATTATTTCAGATACGTTGACGAAATTGTAATCATTTATAATTCCCGTGTAACTAACATTGAAAATATGTTGTATGAATTCAACAATATTCACCCTAATATAAAATTCACAATAGAAAAAGAAACAAATAATAAGAACAATTTTTTAAATTTAGCCATCGAAAAAACATACGAAAACCTACAACTACTGATCTAATGATCACAATGATTCATGTCACCCATTTGAACACAAAAAAGCCGCTTTAAATTTTCTAATTAATCGGTTGAATCAATATCCCCTTTCGCATAACAATAAAACCATAGAAGAAAACATTGTTAGAACTATTCTAAATAATAATAACTACCCACTAATACTATACAACTAACACAGAAACCCTCCACAAAATATACTACGCTGAAAAAAAAATGGGCCACCTTTACCTATTTCGGCCATGAAATCAGATCTATTACTAAACTTTTCAAGAATACTGAGGTTGGTATCTCATATAAGACAAAAAAAAATAAATAAATAAAACATCTGTTGAAAATAAATGATGACAAAAATGATATGTATAATCTTAGTGGGGTTTACCAACTACAATGTTCTGACTGTCCATTAAAATATATAGGACAGACCGAACGTACCTTTAAGGTCAGATTCAAAGAACACATACGAGACAAAAAATAAGGACAAAGCTCCAAATTTGCCCAACATATATTGGACACCACACATGACTATAGTACGATAGACAAAACATTATAAGTTCTATATATCGGCAAGAAAGGCCGAACCTTGGATACATATGAAAGATTTCACATTTACGAAATCAGCAAACAAAATTTGCAATGAATGGTAATTTTACCGAAATGTTTAACCCTATATATGATGTAATAATTGATACATACAAAACATAATATACAGTTATACCCGCTTCCCCGCCTACCTTCACTTCCGCATACACCTTATCTCTGCCTCCCCCCTCCCACCCTTGCATTGACTTTAATCCTTCATCACCAAATCAGTCGTCGTTTACATTCCCTACAGTACGGACAACACTTTGTAAGTTGAGGCACCGAATAAACAGTAAGTAATATATACTGTATCTTCAATATCAAAATTAATTGTTGGATTATAACAAAATTTAATACTATTACTTTCATATCATTTTCAGATTAATATAAACATCTACATCACGAGCCTCCTATACAATCTTATATACAAAAAGAAAAAATATAGAATATTCCAATTTGTCCATGGGAACGTACGAAATTACAAAACCAACGACTGATTCGATGTTATATCAATTAAAATTGTATTCTTGTTTTACAATATAACTTCTGTTTTATGTAGTCTGATTATTTGTATTTTTACGTCGTTTTATACAATTAATAGTATTGTAGCCAGTTTAATAGTACTGCAGTTCAATTGTGTATATATGTTTAACAATGTATTTGCCTGATGTTAGCTATTGATAACCGAAACATGTAGCAGAGCCGTGGATGGGCATTGACATTGATATTTGTTGTGTTGTGACAGTTAATAAAGAGGTTGTATATTGTACACAACAGGATGCATGAAATGAAAAAAAAGTACTTTTATTTGTTTAAGTTCTATATCCATTTGTAACTTACTTATTGGCTTACCTACGTATTTCGTATAATTCATGTAGTTCATAAAACAGTTTGTCTGAGTCTCATTTTAAAAACGAGTAAAAAGTGCGAAGAGTAGGCCAGAACTGAGGCGCCGAGATTAACAGGGAGATTCGGTATACCATTTTTTAAGGTGCATCATACCTTGAGCATGAGAAGTCCTGACAAATTTGTAACCTCGCTTCTAGCCACAAACCTTTCTGACAGAATGGGGAACTCGTGAAAGAGAATAATAAAACATAAAGCCCTCATTCGCCAGTGTTGCGCGGCCACCTTCCAGCATAGCAGAGTGAGCCATTTGGACGCGGCGTCACGGGGAACAACAACCTTCGTTCAGCGCAATTAAATGGATATTTAAAGAATTTTATTGCTGATAAAAACTGTTAATTAACTTTCGGACCACCATACCTTCAGCGGTAATGGGTCAAATATTGGGAGGTCTATAATAATGCTTTTTTTGGACATTATCCGTCGTCGTAATTTTATTATAGACTATGTTTCGGCCGAACTTTTTGTTTCTGAGATAAAATTACGACGATGGATAATGTCTATAGAACCACTGTCACGAAATTTAGACCTTATTGGGGTACGAGGTTCCCCGGGAAGACTTCTATTTTGGGTTTCACTTTGATTCTTCTTCAGTTTATAGGCGAATTCCACAATAATTCCATTGCAATTTTAGTAAAACATCAGCACCATACTTTTGCAAATCTTCGAAGCCTGGTCCCGAAAGGGAGTACGTCAGTGACGGTTATGACTACCAGGGTTATACTGACTGCATTATTATTATCATTTATAAATAATACTGGATTGTAATATACTCTACTAAAAAAATGTGTTTTTAAATATGAGTAAACAAAACAAACTCCGTGGTTATGGTCCGCAAGCGAACTATACCGACCGAGCGACCGTCGCTTGTCGGCGAATTTAGTGCCAACTTCAGCGGGATCAGGGTGTTAATTGGGATTTTTGGTGGACAAAGTAGCGCTGAGGCAGGTTTTCTCCTATTACTTCGGTTTCCCTTGCCAATCTTCCACCAAATTCTCTATCATAATCACCTGGGGCAGGTAAAATAGGCCAATCAGTGGACGACGTGCCGGTTGACCTAGCTGGACTCTGTCCCTCACTATGCGAATAGAAAAAAATAAATACTAGCTCTATCGACTGAGCCCAACTGAGTAGATTTCACTTGAAGACGGATGCAGAATAACGTTGTGTGTTTTAAATAAAACAAGACCAGGGATAATGTCCATAACACATTAATTTTACTGGATTGGGTGTTTACAAAATAAACTTGCTCTCGTCACCTTACATACCTCAGACTGAAATTTTAACAGAAGACCGTTGGACCTTGAAAGTTGTGTGTTGGCTGTCTTTTAACTAAATATTGTTCATTTCTCTGTGCTAGCGATAATGGAAACTAAAATTTTATGCGCTGGAACTACTTTATACTGCTGAACTACGCTTTGCCTGTGCGGAACAGCGCTTTCACACTTCCAATTTCCTTTGGCTTCTTGTTTCCTGGAGTAGTGCTTGAAGAGGTTACTCTCGCCTTGAGGACCACGAGCTCACATAGTGAAGTGTTTAGCTTCTTCCCAACACCTAACTCGTATGTTTGATCATAGCCCGCACCAACACCATCAGGTTAACTGGAAGTTGTAATTCACTTTCTGAAACAGTTTTAAATGACTTGCTGTTTCATGTAAGCATCATTATTTGTGATTAAACCGTCACTCGACCGTTCATACGGCCTGTTGCCCAGTAAATCAGCCAGTCATCCAGCTGATCAGTGAATCTCAGTCCGCTAATCAGGCTTTCAATTTAAAAGCTCGTTGTCAGAAATTAACCTATTTATAGACTTATTTTATGCATATTAGTAGTTTGCGTGGAAAATATAAAATGAAACTGCACAATACAGGTTGTCCGGATGAAAGGTATCCAAAATAAAATAATTGTATCTCAGAAAGCTTTTATTATACACATCTATTGGTTACACCACTACAATGGGAAAATATCAAAAGTTTTTTCTGAGTATATTACTTTCTCAAATTTCAACTTGGGTTCCCTTGGTGGCACGACAAATATCCAGACGATCCAGCATGTTTGGTGTTACCATAGCCACAGCGTCCCTTATGTAGGCTTTCATGTGTTGCAGGTCGTTGATCTGAACCTGGTAGACAACGTTCTTCACATAACCCCACAAGAAAAAATTCAGGGGGGCTAAATCTGGCGACCTAGGAGGCCAAGCAATTGATCCACTTTTGCCGATCTATCTGCCAGCCATCACTCTGTCCAAGTGATTCCTAGCTGGGTGGCAGAATGTGATGGCACATGCGCTTGAGCCGGGCATGGGGAAAAAAATTGACAGGGTTTTCCTTTCCGATGACGTAAACCGGATATGTGTATGACAATTACTTTCCGAGATATACATTTTTTATTTTGGATATCTTTCATCAGGACACTATATGAAGTGGTCTTTATGTTGTTTCCTTTGGATTTAAATAACTTGAAGTCTGGCAGGACAGTTTGCCCCTCTCTTTGTCAGTCAGGCTGTCAGTCATATAGCCAGCCAGTTGATAGGTTAGTCAGCCAAACGAACTCTGTCTCTTGCTTTATTCGAATTTAGGCAGGGACTCCAGCTGTCCTGGCTGAGAGCCCTCAGGATAGAATCTGAGATAGTAACGAGTAACTCAGTCATGAATTGGTTATCAACCACCCCTCCCACCATTCGACACTTTACACTCTGAGATAAGTTTATTTGAAAAAACTAGAAGTAAATAAACAAGGAGATAAATAAAGCTGTTGAGCTCTTTAAATTTAATTAGAGAACTGATCGTAATACGTGAAGTTTTCCCTGAGCTTAATTAATTAAACACTATGTCGTGAAGACATATGGGAGATTGAAAGTATAGCTCCGCCTTTCTTGACCGTGCAATAGATGAAAGTGAATAGTCAGCATCACTCCCCGGCTGATTTAAAATCGGGAAAAGGTCCATAGTACCAATTTGGTAGGAAGTTGGGTGGGCCCCAGAGCCTGTCTGGATGCTGTGGAGTGGAGAAAAACCTTTGCCTCTGCCAGGAATGGAATCTCGTTCATAGGCCGTTGCTGTACCCACTGAGCTATCCGGGCTCCGTATTATAGAAGTGATTATTGGAATGCATAACGTTGTGTAAGTTACCTCTCCTTTCTCAGCTTTAGTATCGGCGTTATTGATCAGAAGGAGAGGAAAACATTTTTTCTTACCTTGCTGCATCCTCTTATGCTTCTATATGACTATAAAGTTGGTGGAAAGTACAAATTAGTTAATTGATTCAGCACCTCAATTGAAAATGACATAACCGTCATTACAAAGATAAACACCATAAATATTTATGTTATTTTTACTTTTTGTTTTTCCTTGACACTACAGCCCCAGTGGGTCTAGGCTTACCTCCATGAACTTCTCCGTTCACTTCGGTTTTTCTAGATCTTACACATTCGGTAGGACTCCTTGGGCGGGTGATCAGCTCGTCGCAAGGCCTCTGCCTTTACACAAACACAGAAAAACGCACACACAAAAGCTAAACATCCCTGCCCTGAGTGGGATTCGAATCCACGATCCCGGTTTCCAAGCGAGCGAAGACATACATGCCTTAGACCGCTCGGCTACCGTGACCGGCCGATATATTTACTTACCGAAATGTTTTTCTTCCAAATCCTCAAGCACACGGTAGGTCCCACGTGGCTAACCATTTGTTATTCCCGGGGAGTCATGTGCTTGTTATGCAAAGCAAAAGTTGTTTGTCTTGTTTGGAGTGTACCTTCAGTTGGGTGATATGAAGTTGAAGGTTTGGATGAGTTGAGGGTTTGACAACTTTACTTGTATAATTATTTTCTTCAAAGAAATATCGCTCCTGTCCCACCTGGAAACTAATAATTCTATGTGAGTGGTGAAAATTGAAGCAGAAACCTAAGCGAAGCCGTTGAATGAAATAATAAGAGCGACGGGGGCTGACAATTAACTTCGTTTGTACTGATTATGTTGCAACTTCGTGTGTTAATGAGACGAAGCCAAGACTAACTTAATTTTAGCCTGTGGAATCGTGTAAGGGGATCCTAGCAGAATGCGTCTTGGTTCTGCAAATTAAGCTAGTGCTAACAGTTCATCATCGAACACAATATCGTCTGGTAGGAAAACCGAGAGTTCGATGCAGCCATTGACACACATTTACTATCTCCATATTTCTTTCTATTTTCTTATCTTTCATTATGCCATATATAGCGTTTCCCAGGAGGAAAGATCAATATTCTGTGAGCTCATAATATCGGTCTTTCTAAGCAAAAAATATATATATGCGTCATATTTCGAACCATTTCCATAATGGAGCTATTTTCAGTGTACAGTTCCAAAACAGTCGATAAGAAGGCGATATTAAGTACTGTTTCTAATGTCGATATTTATTGTTCAAGTGACATAGTTGGTACAGTTTACCTAGAATAATACATTTTCTAAAATTCCACCGTCAACATCAATGCACTTTGCAACTCGTGTGAGGACATGGCGTGTTGCTCGTGTGTACAGTGAAATAACTCTATCTCGGAAACCGTTAGGAATACGACATATGTACATATAAAACTTTTTACTTAAAATGACGGCTACAACGACCTCTTTTCCTCCTGGGACATCCTGTATATACAGGTATATTTCGATATACGCGAATCCAGTTTCGATTCTTGTGTAGGCGGTGCCGGCTTTGAATATTTTGACTGGATGAGCTAAGAATGTTATTTCTTCATTTTCTGCAGACAAATTATACTATATAGTTTACTGTGAATGAGGCGATTATTATTTCCCGTTATACGAGGGTCAGTCAAAAAGTTCCCGGAATGGTGGTATAGCACGCTAATGGTAGTACATACGGCAACGCTTACCTAATCACCTTCAAAGTAGGACCCTTGCGCGCACACACATTTGCTCCATCGATCCTGCCATTGTTGGAAGCAGCGGTAGAAGGCTTCTTTTGGAATCTTCCAGAGCTCAGCCGTCGCATTCGATTTGATGTCCTCCATTGTTGCAAAACGTGTCCCCTTGAAGCCCATTTTAGAGTAGGGAACAGCCAAAGGTCACTCGGAGCGAGATCCGGAGAGTACGGTGGTTGAGTGATGACAGGAATGTTTTTCTCGGCAAGGAATTGCTGCACAACAAGCGATGTGTGGCTTGGTGCATTATCGTGATGCAGAAACTACTGTCCCTTCCACTTGTCGCGCCGCTTCCTCCAAACCGCTTCGCGCAACCTCTGCAAAACTTGCACGTAGAAATGGCCAGTAACAGTACCAACTTCTTGCTCCAACTCCGCGATGGTCATTCTTCGATCACATCGAATCAGTTGTCGCACTTTTCCAATAATTTTTTCGGTTCTGGATGTCGAAGGTCTCCCACTACGCTGGTCATCCTCTAACGTCTCCTGCCCATCCTTAAACCGGGAAAACCAGTAGTAAACTGCGGATTTCTTTAGTGCAGTATTGCCGTAAATTTGTTGCAGGACCAATAGTGTCTCTGAAGCAGATTTTCCCAATTTGCACATTAACTCGACGTTCGCACGCTGTTCGAACTGCGACATTGCGCCGAATGCGCCTGCGAGCAGACATGCTGAGCTTCCCACCACAACAGTGTGTGCGCTATCTTATCGCTCGTTCTCCGTCTGCAGGGAACTTTTTGACGGGCCTACGTATAGTTACACAGGACAATCATTCAGCCATTTCCCACGCATCACTGCTCAGCCCATGTATTTCGTCGGCGTTTAGAAGAACATACAGTAATTCATCTGTCTCAGTTTCTCTGAATGCCAATATTTGTAAATTTCTAGTGACAATGTTGAAACCTAAGAATATCATGCTGCTGTAGTGAATTCTTAGTGACAATGTTGAAACTTATGAATACTAGCTATAACATATATCCTTGCTATTGTAGTAAATTTCTCGCTATCAGCTTTCATGTATCATATACACACAGAGATTTAATAAAACATGAAAAACTGGGAGATGTGTACCTGGAAGCAATTTTACGTGTGAAAGAAGACCGCCTTCTGAGATATAGCACCTTGTAGTCTTCACAAAGGGGTCAGAGGAACATAGTCCTTCCATCTGCAAGATCGAAGAGTAAGCAAAGCGAGCAGCCAGCAAGAAGCAGGCAGCAAACTTACTCTTATACCATGAAGATGTAGATAATATTTCCACCGAGACGCATTAAGTAAGTTTTTGGAGGAACATAATGTCCCCATATTCAAGGTCGAAAATTAAGCTGATCAAGTGGGCAGCAAGAAGTAATCTGCAGATTTACCCTTCGACGCTGTATAAGGAAACACTATGTTCCAGCGAAACCTTACGAGCTTCTACCGGACTACATGGCGTTACAGCCCACGGTCACCGCGTGTACAAATATGTAGTGAAGGTGAATTGTCTGTAAATGGAAAGAACTGCTGATCGAAATGGCATCCTTTTTTTTTTTTATCTTGCATTGAATAAAAGACGAACGCAAGATGCAGGATGTGTTTCAAACTTACATGCGGCAGTGTAATATTTAATTTTAGACTTTCCAAATAGCAATGCTGTTGACAATTTTTATATAACGAAATCATTATTCTCTGACTGAATTTGTGGAGCAAATGTAATTCCTTTGTTATGCCTCTGACATTTAGTGGCTATTTGTTTGAGCACCGAACCTCCTGTAATAAACTCTGAATTTCAAAGTGAATTACCTAATGTGGGTTTTCTATCAGTTGCAGGCACATCAATTCCGCACTGAAGTGAAATACAACAAGTGTGAACCCCGCAGTGCTAAGTGCAGACCCGTGCTTAATTTGCTTGTGTGATGTATGGTGATATAAAAACAAATGTACGAGTACTTGCAAGTGATAAAGCGGCGTTAATTGTGTGGTGATTCGCGAGCAGCTTAGTACAACTGATGAAGTCACGTGACTTTGAAGCCGATATGAATACTGGACATGTATCTGCTACTACTCCTTGCACCGTCTTCAAGGTAAGACTCTTATTTTCATTACATTTCAGTGCCAACTGAACAACGCTTTTTCTCATTAACCCCATCCTTGACATTAACTAGATCTGTCACTTTTAAACCGGTTATTTTTTGTAAGATTTGAGTTTTTCACGGCGGTGACTATGAAGAATGCCGTCTTCTGGTATGTGGAGCCGTGTACGACTAGATCTTATGTAAACCGACGTTTCTGAGGAGCGTATCGTCTCCATCTTCAGGGTAGAAAAATCCGCGAGCAAGGAACCAGCATGAGCAGGTGGCTGCAGACTGAGTCATCAGTCGAAATAGGCGTTTCCAGATTCTAAAATTTACATGGATTGTCTATGCCATATTACTAGAGCGAGTACTGAATTGCCAGTTAGACCATGAGGAAGAACATAATTGTCAAATATTTTAGACATAATTCTTTGAGAAAGAATATTATATAAAAAATATCACGGAAAACAGAGGAATTTAGGGAGAATGGAAGATATGTTTGAAAAAATATAAATAAATACAAATTATTTTTCTGGGCATTATCCTTTGTACTCTTTTTATTTAAAATACCCAACTTTCTAAGACTGGATTCTGTCTCCGTCTTCAAATAATAGATTTTACCCGGGCCAATCGATAGAGCTAGTCTTTTTCTCCCGAGAATTAAGTCTCCAAAACGTTGTGTTCTAAATAAAAAGAGGTAAAGTTGTCACTGGCCGGTCACGGTTGCCGAGCGGTCTAAGGCATTCACTGTCTTCGCTCGCTCGGAAGCCGGGATCGTGGGTTCGAATCCCACTCAGGGCATGGATATTTGTGTGCGTTTTTCTGTGTTTGTCTACAGGTAGAGGCCTTGCGACGAGCTGATCACTCGCCGAAGGAGTCCTGCTGTATGTGTAAGATCTAGAAAAAGCGAAGTGAACGGAGTTCATGGAGGTAGGCCTAGGCCCACTGGGGCTGTAGTGCCAAGGACAAAAAAAAAAGTTGGCATTTTTCTTAACTAATTAATCACTACGCCATGAAGGCGTATGTGGGATTATGGAAAGTTTCACGCCCCAGTGGCTTTTCTCCCAGGCAAAGTGCCCCCGGTACCCATTGGATAGGAGATTCGGCGGACCCCAGAGCCCATCTGGAGGGTGTGGAGAAGAGAAAATTCTTGACCCTACCGGGACTGGAACTCCAACCCCTCGGTTGTTCAGCTCGTAGCCAGTCGCTATACAGACTACGCTATCCCGGATGATGGGTAATGCCAAGAAACATAATACTGGTATTATTGTACCGTCGTCACAAACTTTTATATCTTATTATTATAAATGTAGCCGTTAAACAGAGAGTAGCCGACAGTGCAGTGTTAATTTTAAGTGCTTGTTTGAATTTGTAAATTGAGTTTGAGCTGCAGCTATTCCCAACCAGTACTTTTGATAAGTGCAAGAGAGCGGGAAGGAGAATTTTCGAATCCTGTCAGTAACTTTCCCTTCAACCCAGCTTCTATTGTAAGACATACTTTGGTGCCCATCTCTCTCTGTCTCTTTCTATGGCTTTACAAACCTTTGTTGGACTTGGCCACTTTTTCAGTTTATTAATCATATACATAGTCGGTAGGACATCTTGGATGAGTGATCAGCCCTTCGCAAGGCCGTTACCTGTAAGCAGGATAACACGAAAACAGAATAAAAGCACACAGACATCCATGCCTTAAGTGGGATTCGAAACCACGATCCCAGCGTTCGAGTGAGCGAAGACAGTTCATGCCTTAGACCGTGCCCACTGTGATCGGCTTGGTGTCCATAGATAGACCTGAAATCAGTACCTCTTACTTACCTTGAAGTATGCTTTGCTTCGTGGGAGCATGAGTAGCAGTATCACAAGATGGTAACAGTAATGTTCTCACAGCGATGGTTAAGAGAAATTCTCTCTTCAGGGGATATAACTTTGTGTAGTCCGTAGGTTACTGGTCATAGTAGCCTAGCGGTCTAAGGCATGAACTGTCTTCGCTTGCCGAGACGCTTGTATAGTGGATTCGAATCCCACCTTTAGGGTTGATATTTGGTGTGTGTATGCGTTTATTCTGTGTTTATGTTGTCCTGTGTTTAGTTAGCGGCCTTGCGACGGGCTGTCACTCGTCCACGGAGTCCTACCGTCTGAGAAAAATGATTACGGAACTGAATAAGAGGCCAGGGGCCTGAATGGGCTGGAAGAGCTATTGAAAGAAAGAAAGAAGGTGAAGTCCGTAGATTATCAACCAAGTTTTCGGAGAAATATATCGCCTTCATCTTCATAGTCGAAGAATAAGCTAATTAACAAAGCAGCATGAAGCACATAGCTGGCTGTGAACGTGCTACATTTTTCATCCTGCTTTCTTGCTTGGCTTATTCTTTGACCCTGAAGAAGAAGGCTACATGTTCCTCCGAAACATCAGTTGAATTTCAACAGACTACATGGTATTGTATTCCAGAAGGCAGAACTCTGGATAACGTCATGGCTTGCCAAACAAAGCTTCATCCTTTACGTTCGCATCTTTCTGACCAAGCCGGTCGCCGTGCCACAACAAAATCATTGCACCTATTTGTTGTAGGAAAATTACTATTTTAACTTACATTAAAATAATTTATTCCTATTTACATAAGGCCGTAAATGGACTTTTCATAAAATAGACATATATCAATAATGGCGAGTCAAATTTTAGTAAAATTCTACGTGAGTGTTCTCATGACGCCAGCCGTTCATACGTGTATAATATTCAGCCATATGAGAAAATTACAATACTTACTTTACAAAATTGTACGTAGACTTTTCTGCTTATCCCATATTCCCTAAGTGACAGTGATAGAAAATCTGGTTATACAGCACATAAATATAACTCTCCACTTAATATCCTATAAGAAATTTATATTTCAGTAACTGTGTAATGTATGTTGACGAGTCTCCTGTAGCTTCTATAAACAGACTGGAGGTCAGATTAATAAAGCATAAAGAGCTCTGTTGGCAAGTCTGCGCGCTTCATTATGGACTACCAGTTTTCCATCCTCCGTTTGGCTAATATGCATATGCTTGTATAGATATACGTGGTGTGTTCAAAAAGTACCGAACCTTCTTTTTTCCCGCGTAAACCAATGAACCGCGGAAGGCTCCCTTCGGTGGAGATGTGGAGGGGACATTCATGCGCAGTCGTGAATTTTTTCCCGCCCGCAGAAAGCGTCAGTCGCTGGCAGTCGGCCTATGAGTGAGGACGTCTAGTGAGCGCTCGTCGGATTCCAGTAAGGTGTAAAATGACGGAACAACATGAGCAGCAATATTGCATCAAATTTTGCCAAAAGCTTGGCGATACCCAAGTGGAAACCATTCGCAAGATTCAACAGGCTTTCGAGGACGATGCCATGAGCAACTCACGGATAAAGGAGAGGTACAACCGCTTCAAAGATGGCCGCACATCAGTGGAGAGCGAACCGCGTTCAGGCAGACCCTCAACAAGCCGAAATGAGAATGTCATTGAGCAAGTGCGGACTTTGGTCATGGAGGACCGTCGTATCACAGTCCGAGAACTTGCGAACGAGATAGGGGTATGCATTGGATCGGTACATTAAATTTTGACCGAGGATTTGGGCATGAGGAGAGTGTCCGCGAAATTCGTACCGAAACTGCTAACAATGGAGCAGAAGCAACGCCGTCTGAAAATCACATAGGACATGCTGGACAATGCAAACAGTAACCCCAACTTTCTGAGCACCGTGTTCACAGACGATGAGTATTGGGTTTATGGGTACGACCAGGAAACCAAGATGCAGTCATCACAGTGGAAACATCCGACATCCCCGAGGTCAAAAAAAGCACGGCAGGTCCGCAGTAGTGTGAAGGTCATGTTGGCCGTTTTCTTCGACTCCCGTGGGGTTGTGCATCATGAGTACGCACCACAAGGCCAAACCATCACAAAGGAATATTACCAGGAGGTCCTTCGTCACCTTCGTGATGCTGTGCGGCGCAAACGACCGGATCTGTGGCCAGCAAAAACTTGGCAGCTCCATCATGATAACGCACCCGCCCATTCTGCGCATCTGATTCATACTTTCGTCGCCAAACACAACATCCCTTTGGTTCGTCAGGCTCCCTACTCCCCCGACATGGCTTCGTGTGACTTTTGGCTGTTTCCCAAGCTGAAAATGCCGCTGAAAGGAACCCGATTTGAGTCAAGAGAAAACATAATGCGGAATGGGACGGCCCGGCTGTTCATTCCAAAAGACGCGTTCCAGAAGTCTTTCCAACAATGGCGGAAGCCCTGGGAGACTACTTTGAAGGGGATTAGGGTTTTGTACATCCAAATCAATAAATGTATTTCTGCCGACCAAAGGTTCCATACTTTATGAACACATCACGTATACTTGCATAGAGAGCCGTCCCTCCTTCAGGTTCCGTGGCGAAACCTGATCTAGAAGTGAGGTCATGGCGGAAGTGCTTCCCTCCGACGTTCCAGTATTTACAGCCGTTTGTTTTTGACAACGCATGCGTGCAAACGCAGTTAGGAGACCTTCAGTCGAGCGGTGAATCTACACGCATTCCTGGCCCGGTATTTAAGAAGTTAATAAACGTTGTGACGTCTAAGCTACAGCGTGCACGCAACCGAGTCCAAGCGGAACATTAAATCCTTTAATGAATTCAGAAGATAAAATGTTTTCATGGCCTCAGTTTCCGTGTCCCGGCCTCCTGGTGATACACCGAAGCACCTGTCAATTAACGACATGATGGGCGGTGGCGAAAATAAATAGCAGTCTGAAATAAGGCCCTCTCTAGACTTCATCCAATAATATAATCTACTAGGAAGCTTGCTTACCTAATATTATAATGTCTTCTGAAAGTGGCGATCTACAGAATCCAGACACATTTTATATCAACTTAATAAATATCTTACCACACGCCGAAATTCACATTCCCTGCTTTATGGAATAACATTCTACATTTTGATCTGTAAAAACCTTTGTGGTATATTTTTGCAAGTTTCCTCTGCTTCAGTTCTCTCTAGAGATAAAAATCGCATACATTGGAGCTGTGAGACGTGAGCGCTACGGGTATTGATTATTTGTTCATCGAAAGGAGACCGCAGAGAGTGGAGTGAATTTTCTGCTCTATGTGCTCGAGTATTGTTCTGCTGAAAGTAGGCGTACATCCCTTTTTATTCGGCTGTTTTTTTCGAAACTGGGCTCCACAATATGTTTCATGCAGAGGCAGGTCAGTAAATTAGCTATGCCAAAAGAATGTGGAGCGTTATTAACAGCAGACATTACATTAAATTTCGGGTCCTGATGATTAACACGAGAATTTTCGATATCAGTGGAGTGTGGTCTTCATATTATGTGAAATAGTTCAGATAATATCAGAAATAATCTGCAGCGAAGAGGAACTCGTGATCGCTAACACTTCTAAAAATCCGAATTAACTAAGTCCTGACTCCACGGAGAAGCCCTTCATTATAATCTAATTATCGCTAAGAGAGTCAAGAAATTCAGTCATTCTGTGAAACACGGAGGGCTCATTTTCATGTTAATGGCCGTTAATCATTCCTATTCTGAAGCAAATTATTTCAGTTGAAACCTTCCCCGTTTTATTCCTTTAAGATTAGTTATAATAATACTTTCCGATCTAGGCCTACGTCTTCCAACAGTCTGTTCCCTTCGAGGCTTCTCTCTTCCAACTGGGTATGCATTTCTCATCGTTCCCACGTTCTTAATCGGTTTTATTCTTTCTCGTAACGGCGTCTGATGGAGCTCAGAAGCGGGTGCATTAAGGCGTCCCCTCGCTTCAGGCCATATTGAGTAGGCCTATTTACCTATATGGACTTCAGTTTAAAATAGTTTAATTAGCCTAACTCTCGTCATGAGTATACCAAACTTAATGAGAATACTGTACAGTAGTTCCATCTCAACTTAAGAGCAGGTTTCCTTGTTGCTTATAAATAGCTGATGTGCTTACCTATTATGCACTACCTTTTTAGCCTGTTTTCCTAAAGTAGGCTTATGCAATCTTCATGCTCTGTGTGTGTGTGTGTGTGTGAACCCACCTCCATTAACTTCTAAAACTTGGTATGTATATCATGTCATCTGAGATTATCTCGGTGGTGTACTTCATAAATAATTTTTTTAATGCTAGTGGGGTGGGACCAAGTCCTTTGTACTGCGGCCACTTCTGGCCTATTGTACCAGCCCCAGATGATAGGTGAGGGTGATTGTGGAGCAATTGGTGGAACGAAGATTGGCAGGGGAAACCGAAGTACTCGAAGAAAACCTGCCCCAGCGCCACTTTGTCCACCACAAACCCCACTTGGCCAGACCCGGGATCGAACCCGGGCCGTCGCGATGGGAAGCCAGCGAATAACCGCTTGAGCCCCTACTTGATAAATAACTCCCATCACTATATGTTTCTATATGTGTATTCTTCCTATCGGCCGGTCACGGTACCCGAGCGGTCTAAGGCATGTACTGTCTTCGCTCGCTTGGAAACCGGGATTGTGGGTTCGAATCCCACTTAGGGCATGGAAGTTTGTGTGCGTTTTTTTGTGTTTGTGTACAGGTAGAGGCCTTGCGACGAACTGATCACCCGCCCAAGGAGTCCTACCGAATGTGTAAGATGTAGAAAAACCGAAGTGAGCGGAGAAGTTCATGGAGATAGGCCTAGGCCCACTGGGGCTGTAGTGCCAAGGAAAAAAAATTCTTCCCATCGTTGCTCCGCAACGGCTCGGTAAAAGCATTCCTGCAAAAATGAATACACGCAGCAATATAAGAATTGTTGTACACGTGTGTCTGTTGGTCTGTATATTTCCGTGTCGTTGCTAGGTAATAACTCTGTAAAGACATCCTCGCTGCAACAAAGAATTGTTCGAGACGTCGTTTTCTATGCGGTCCGTGTCGTATCAAAGGAAAGTATGCGATTGGTTCTTCCCAGAACTTCTAGTTTTCTTCCAGTATTTTACGGATGCAGAATACCTACATAGTAGTTTATTTATTACATCGAAATCCCCATTGTTGATTCCTAATACTTTATTCTGCATACGGTGATAATCTTGATGGAGATTATTTGATAAAATTCTTTAGTTGATAAGAATTGTATTCTTAGCTAATACTTTGTCAATGTTGTTACGCTTTTACATATAGATATAATAATGCTTTACTTCCACTGCTCTAACAGTTCTTCCTTATTACAAATAAAATCAATAAAGAATGTTTTCTTGTAATTTGTAACACCGTATGGTCCGACAGAATTTCCAAACATTTCAGTGGAAAATACTACTATTTTCAACTTCAAGGCCGATGAGTAGACCAACAAAGCACCCAGCAAGAAACAAACTGAATTTAAATCCAAAAATAATTAATATGCGTATGGATCTTACACTTCCAGGATCTTTTGTCTTCTCGTCTTCTGTCTAAACACGTAAAAATTAGAATATATAATTCTATAATTTTGCCTGTGGTTCTGTATGGATGTGAAACTTGGTATCTGATATTAAAGCAGGAACACCGACTGAGGGTGTTTGAGAACAGGGTGTTGAGGAGAATATTTGGACATAAGAGAGATTAAGTGACAGGAGGTTGGAGAAAACCAGATATTGAGGAGCTTCGTAACCTGTGCTCTTCTCCTAGTATAATTACAATCATCAACTCAAGGAGGATGAGGTGGGTAGGGTATGTAGCACGAATGGGGAGATGATGAATGCATATAGGATGTTTGTGGGAAAGCCAGAAGGAAAGAGACCACCGGAAGAACAAGGCGTAGGTGGGTGGACAATATTAAAATGGATCATAAGGAGATAGAATGGGATGGTGTGGATTGGATTTATGTGGTTCAGGATAGGGACCGGTGGGGGGCTCTTGTGAACACTGTAAAGAACCTTTCGGGTTCAATAAAATGGTGGGAAATTCTTGAGTAGCTGCAGAATTTCCTACTCCTCAAGAACGGCTCAATTCCGTAAGTAAGTATGGATATTACACTAGAATATTTAACATCCTGCTTGAATAAATTCTACCGGAATTTTATCGACACCTGGCGATTTATACATCTTCAGATTCCAAACTGGGCTGAAGTTGACTCAGGAATTGAGGTCTGAGTTGCATGTATTTCGCTCTGCATGACAATTTCAACCTCATGTACTTTCAGTAGCTGACGCGAGATAGTACTTTTGCGCCTTCAGAACTGTGTGTGAAACAGCATGCAGATAATACCTCTCGACTTTTACTAATTTGGTTCTTGATTGGTAACCATTCTTAACAGACGGGAAGCGGACACGGCCGGGTTTCGATTCTTAGAAGGAGAAAAGTTTTTCTCTTCTCCGTAGCATCCAGACTGACTCTGGGACCCACCCAGGCTCCTATCCGATGAGTACCGAAGGCTCATTCCTAGGGGTTAAAGCGGCCTGGGTTTGAATATGACCACTCACCTTCATCTAACGCCGAGGTCAAGGATGTTGGAACTATACCTCTACTTCCCCACACGTCTACAAGGCGTAGTGCTTAAGTAATTAAGCGCAGGAGCAACCCCATCTGTCTTATCTATCTATGGCTCTACAGCCCTTTGTTGGACCTTGACCGCTTTTTCAGTTTCTTGATCTTTTTACTCGGTCGGTAGGACTCCTTGGAAGGGGAATCAGCCCGTCGCAGGGCCGTTACCTGCACACATGACAGCATAAACGCAGAATAAACGTACATAAACATCCTTGCGTCAAATGGAATTCGAACACACGGTCCCAGTGTCTGAACGGGCGAAGACAGCTCATGCCTTAAGGTGCGTCCACATTATTCGTGCTCGTGTGACTCGCTATGCTCGCGAGTAATGTGGACGATATGACAAGTCACGAGACAAGCAAATTTTAAATTTTTAATTTAAAAACTCTAGCCAATAAATTAAAATAAGACTACAGCCTGTACACACTATGAGTAAATATACGGATCCTCACGCGCCGAAGTCTGGGGAACAACTAAAGTAGTGTGGACGAAGATTTACTAGCACGAGCACAAGCACGGGCACGAGTGATCGGCAGCGGCAACTTTACCTTTTGTCTTTTTTTTTCGGTAATAGTTCTTAAATTAATTTCCTCCTATTCTTTGTAGGTGATGATTTATTAGAATTTCACTACCATGTGTAGCAACAGAAATACTTAGAAGGTTAATAATTTTTTTCCCTTGGCACTACAGCCCCAGTGGGCCTAGGCATACCTCCATGAACTTCTCCGTTCACTTCGGAAGGTAAATAATTAGTGCGTTTAAATCTGACTAATGAAGCAAATGTTTCTCACAAGTTTTGAATGCCACTGTACAAGTATTCATCACACTGCAATGGAGCATGTCTACAGCAGAGCGACTTGAGCTGAGCGGTGATTTTTCACAGGAGAATGTTACTGGAGGTAGGCCTAGGCCCACTGGGGCTGTAGTGCCAGGGGAAAAAAATGTTACTGCTCTCATGGGGAAAGGCTCTGATGGGACGAGGATGCATCTGACTGAGGATCGTGTGTGATGTCTGGCTTTGATATTATCGGAGCTCAACATACTAGTTCGGTTAAGCTGCATGCCCGTATTTCAACTCACGAAGTACAGGTGGCGCGCGTATTGCAATTACGTGGAGCTAGTGAAACACACCGCAGACACATTCTCTTTGCATAGTAGAAAAAGTAACGTTTATTTTCCGATGGAATTTACAACAGAATTTCTGAAGACGATGTGATCTATCGATATGATGTGGTTCTAAAGGAAAGTGTTTTGATTGAGATGAACAGAATTCCAGCCGACAGCTTGGGGTCAAGTGGTAAATGTTTACCTTGAACCGAAAGAAATGTGTTTGTAGTTATGCTGTTGGAAGTAGGATGTAAATTTGTGTATTTTGTATCTTGGATTCCAACATGTTTCTGTGGCCTCTGACGCGGTAGCTCTATCACTCACTGTAACTATTGACAGCGGCGTCCAGCCCGCGTCGTCTATTGCTCCCATACAAACATTCTGAATTAATTTCAGTGCATTAACCCGTTTCTTAAGCTTTTTATGCTGCGATGCCCTCAGTACTGAAGCTGTATATCATCGGATGATGGAATGTGGATGGATAACAAAGTAGAAGTTATTCGTATAAAAGCAGGCATAGCCTAATCGTCGTATTATCCGTGTATGTCTGGAGAGACTGAGGAAAGTCACGAAAACCATCAGTATATTCAGTTTCCTGGCCGCGATTCAAACCGAGCACATTCCATCTTTACTTCTAGACAAACCTTGTTCGGTTTAATCCCCTTAATATCTACAGTTACACATTAGTTCTTCTTCATCATCATCATCATCATCGTCGTCATCACCACCATCATTGGAAAAACAGCCCTTTTTTATCCTTAGGTTTCCTTACAAGATTCTGCCAGATTTGAATTGACTATTCCATGAATTAGACCATCCGGTTTTCACTTTTTTGGATTTCGCAACAATAATCTTTTACAGGGCAAGGTCGTCAGCCTTTCGTCTAACCTCCAACCTTATTTATTTTCTATTTTTCTTATTGCCAGTCGGGTGAGCTAAGTCCCTTGTACTGCGACCACTTCTGGCCTATTGTACCAGCCCCAGATGATAGGTGAGGGTGATTGTGGTGCAATTGGTGGAATGAAGATTGGCAGGGGAAACCGAAGTGCTCGGAGAAAACCTGCCCCAGCGCCATTACGTCCACCACAAATCCCACTTGACCAGACCCCGGGATCGAACCCGGGCCGCCGCGGTGGGAAACCAGCGACTAACCGTTTGAGCTATGGCGCGGCCACCTTACTTACTTATGGAGCTGAGCCCTTCTTGAGGAGAGGCCAAATCTGCATCTACTGAAGAATTTCCCAGAATTTTATGGAACTCGAAGGTTCGTTACCGTATTCACAATAGCCATCCCCTGGCCCCTATCCTGAGCCAGATAAATCCAATCCATTCTATCCCATCCTATCTCTCTAAGATCCATTTTAATATTTTTCACCCACCTACGCCTTGGTCTTCCCAGTTGTCTCCTTCCTTCTGGCTTTCCCACCAATATCCTATATGCATTCCTTCAACGTGGAGGACCAAATGTCTCCCAGTGACAGGCTGACCCAGTTTTACTCCCAGGCACAGGGTTCCCTTTTTGTCGCCTAAACCTCGCAAAGCTACAG
>NW_019735564.1:323725-342219 GCF_002891405.2 Cryptotermes secundus | reverse complement strand
TCTAACGCGCCTACACACGAGAAACATGAATTAGGTTTTGATTATTCGAAGCATATAACTTCTACCAAATGGTGGTTTGTTTTTCTCAATGTAGAGAACTGCATTCATTGTTTTCTCGCTACTTCCCAGTTCACATTAGGTTTTCTTACAACTGGTTCCAATACTCGAAGCCAGTGAACCAGCAGATGACTGTCCTTCTCATTCTGTCTTTCTAAGTGATTGTGTGTAACATCTGCACTGACTTTTAGGAATGTTATTTAAGGGCAGTCTCGAAAATAGGATAAATAATTAATGTAGAGCCAGTGACGGTAGCCGAGCGGTCTAAGGCGTGCACTGTCTTCGCTCGCTCGGAAGCCGGGATCGTGGGTTCGAATCCCATTCAGGGCATGGATGTTTAGTTTGTGTGTGTGCGTTTTTCTGTGTTTGTGTACAGGTAGAGGCGACGAGCTGATCACCCGCCCAAGGAGTCCTACCGTATGTCTAAGATCTAGGAAAAATCCGAAGTGAACCGAAGTGGAGGTAGGCCTAGGCCCACTGGGGCTGTAGTGCCAAGGAAAAAAAATAATGTAGAGCAGATGGTGGAATGCGAAATGACAGGGGAAACCGAAGTACTCGGAGAAAACCTTCCTCAGTGCAACTTTGTCCACCACAAATCCCACATGATCTGACCCGAGATCTACAATGATACGCAGTCGCTACATTATGTAAGAATGCTTGGAAGGGAAGGGGCACGCGGTAGCGTTGTTGGTTGAGCCACTATGCTTACAAGTCGGAAGGTCGCGAGTTTGATTTCCGATGAGGTCATTGGATTTTTTAAATGTACCTAATCCTTCCAGTCGCACTATGGTACTGGAGCCGACTCAGCCTCTAACAGAAATAAGTACCAGGAACCTTCCTGGGGGGGGGGAGTTAAGGGTGGCCTGCGAGTAAGGCTGACAACCTTCTGCCATATATGAGCCGATTGTCTATAAAATGTGGGAGCTTCGACGTCTCACAACCTTCTGGGCCTTCACGGCCTGTTACAGGGTTAGCTTTACCTTTTTTATCTTTTTACAAGAAAGGGAATGTTGCAGTTGGTGTTGGTGTTTATGTGCGAGAAAGGTCATTGAAGAGTATAAAGAGAGCACTGTTATGTGCAGAAACCATGAGCCTACTGACCGAACCTGGAGATAAGGGAATCCGCATGGTCTTCCATTCGTTACTGTGTATCCCGTTAGCTAACGTCGCATGGGACTTGCTGTGAGATTCGACACGCAGAAGGCAGGGGAATCAGAACGTTTTAAGAAGTGTTTATGACATATATATTTTCCTTTACTTTCTTTAATTGTTCTGCCTCTTATTTTCCGGAGTTTTAACTCGGTGCCTGCCCATGCGCCGTCTCAGTAATACGAATCATGACCGATGAAGGACACTGCAGGTAACCACCAAGTGATCGCTTCAGCTTGAGTGCATCCTGGATGTTCCGCTGATAAATTGCTATTGAGGGAAGTGGACGATTTTTTTTGGTCCTCTTTTTGTCTTCGATACTGTACTTATTGCCGGTCACGGTAGCCGAGCGTCTAAGGCATGCACTGTCTTGGCTCGCTTGGAAACCGGGATCATGGATTCGAATCCCACACAAGACATTGGTATTTGGTGTGTGTATGCGTTTATTCTGTGTTTATATTGTCCTTTGTATAGGTAGAGGCTTTGCGAAGAGCCGATCACTCGTCCAAGAAGTCCTACCGTCTTTAAAAATGATTAGTGAAACTGAGAAATCAAACCTATGCTCCGAAGTGGGAGCGAAAATGAAGGAAAGCTGCTCTTATATACGCTTAAATTAATTAAATCATTAAGAACTTGGCAGCGGCTCAATAGTACGAATATGAAGTGTCTTGGAACATTTGGCCGGGCAACCTCTTCGAAGACAGCCAGTTGGGAGACGGAGAACAAATGAATTTACTAAATAAATAAATGAATTATATAAAAATATGAGTCAAGTCCTTCTTGAGAAGCCAGCAGTTGCTAACACATTAAAAGAAAATTCCCAGCATTTTACGGAAACAGAGTGTTCATTACCGTGTTCACAAGAGCCCTCCGGTGGTTCGTATCCTGAGCTAGATTAAAAGTAACAATACCTCTTCATAATTTTATTATTTTGTCCTCCCATCTACGTCTATGTCGTCCTAGTTTTTTCCATCCTCCTGGCATTTCACCTAAATTTTATATGCGCTCCTCTTTCCCATGCGTTCTACATGCCATTGTCATCATATCTTCATTGATTTGGTTGTCGAGGTACACAAATTGTGAAGCTTTTAATTGTGTAGTGTTCTACAGCCTGCTTATATTCCTTCCCATTTGCATCCAAATATTTTCCTCAGAACCCTGTTCTCTAACACCCTCAGTCTATGTTCCTCCCTTAAACCAGAGACCTGGAGACTGAGAACATGGCCAAATAATATTACACTGGATCATATACAACCGTGTTCTTTGGATGTGAATTAATTCGGTCGGGATCAGACAGGACCATGTGACGCAATTTGTAACTAGCAGTGCTGAACCCTGTTACCAGGGTAGTATTTCCAATAAATCTTTACAGGTACCTGGTTCAGACCCGTTTGTATTTATCAGTTAGGACTGTTATTTCGATTTATTTAAATAGGTTCTATCCGCATATCATAATTGTAGAAATTGCTTTGTAGCTAAGTCTGTGTGTATATGAGTGTAGGTCCACGCATCGCGAATTACCCGGTATTCAGTGCAGAAAGTCTAGGGTTGCAGCTTAGCCGATTGCAGTGGGCATGCGTCTACCTTCTCTCACCTCGCCGCCAAGTGAGAACTTTATGAATGTGAGGTACACCAGGCCTCTACAGCAGTTAATTATGTTGTCTATCATCATTGTTTTCACTGTCATCAGTCGTATCATCAGTTACATTCTGCGCAGTTGGTTCTACCTAATACGGATTCCTCCTTTAACATTTTCCTAGTGGACGGAGGGCATGATGCGTTGCTGCATTATCAGTAATCAATAATATTGTGACATGTCAACGCACTGCCAGGCAACGGCTCCATAAACATCCCGCGATACACGCACGCAACAACGGGATTATGCAACCCGCTTCTAGGCAACGGCTGGATAAACACTCTTCCGCGCACCACAATGGCGTCACACTACAACAGTTCTAATTATCACGTGACTTGTTTTCTTTGTTGTCCGTGCGACGCCTATATAGGAAAGACCTGTTTAAGCTTAGAGGACAGTCCACGAGATTCAGCAGTTGACAGTACAAGGACGAGAATGGAGCGTGTCTTCAGGGAATTGTAAAGATTTGAGTACGGATTGGGGCAGAGGAGTGCAGAGGAGTGCAGAGGGGTGCAGAGTGATTGAAAACTTCATAATGATTTCAAGTTCTAGTTTCCGTGTTGATATCCGATTCTGGGGTACGACCAGAGGAAACCGAAAATCCTGGCGTGTGTGTGTAACAGTGACCTATAAATTGTGGAATCAGCGATAGCGCTGCACTAATTGTAATTAAGAGAGAAAGTGTAACCGAAGTGCTAATAAGTCCAATCATCCGAACTAAACCCCGTTAATTATGTCACGCATATCAACCTACATGTGACAATATCAACACCAGACACTTTAATTAAAACTGACCTAGACGGAATACAATGGACGTTGAACCCAGTCCCGCAAATTCAATGGCATTTGTATCGACTTGAATACAGCGTAGGATTATTTAATGCACGGTATCTCTGTGCTGATGGTTAAGCCTACGAAACTGTGTAATATAAAGCATGAACCAAAGTGTAAGCTATATTAAACAAAATATACCTATGCTTCTGCCCTGATGCAATGGGCTGTCTGACCAGTTACCGTTCAGAATTAATTATGAAACTATAAATCTTACAGAAGGGCCGCGATAGTTCAGTCGGTATAGCGACTGGCTATTGGCCAGAGGACCAAGGGTTCGGAATTCGAGTCTCGGTTGGGTCAAGAATTTTCATTTCTCCATGTCGTCCAGACTGGCTATGGGGTCCATCCAGCCTCCTATCCAGAGGTTACCGGGGGCTTTTACCCTGGGACTAAAGCGACCTGGGTATGAAACTGACCACTCACCTCCAAATAGTACCGAGGTCTAGAGAACGTGGATCTACTCGCCCACTCCCCATACGTCTTCATGGCTTAGTGTTCAATTAATTAAGCATAGGGACAAGTTTGCCTTTTTAAATAGTGGTAGGACTTCTTGGATGGAGGATCAGACCGTCGCAAGGCCGCTACCTACTCAGAGTAACACTAACACAATAAACGTAGACAGACATCCATGCCTCGAGCTGGATTCAAACCTACGATACCAGAGTTTGAATAGGAGAAGATAGTTCGTGTCACACACTGCTCGGCCACTGTGATTATCCCAGTTCTTTTAATTCTTTAATTAAAGCAAGGTGGTTACTATATATACCATCTGCTTTAATAATAACAATTTTATAGTTTACCCACTGAGTGTATTTATGTGCTTCGTGTAATTCTTAGAAAAAACGGCAACGTTTTGAAACTTTTGGAGTACGGCCTCTGTTTAAATATTCTTGAGACGAATTTCAGAAGTAATTGCATACATGATGACTTAATGAAAATAGCGTATGAGAGTACTGGATAAGGAGAAATATACAGAATTAGCGTATTTACACATGTATAGGCCGCACATTTTTTGCCAAAAATTCAAGAGGAAAACTGGGGTGCGGCTTATATTCGAAATATTCGAAATCACACTTCATTAAAAAAAAAATTATATTCATAATTAGTAATACAAGGTGTAATACTCCTGAAATAATATTCCAAGAAAATTATTTTGTCTATAATTTCTGTCTGAAAATTGTGCTGCGGCCTATACATGCGTAAATACGGTGGTTACTAGAATGGGCTTTCTTAGCTAATGTTTAACTTAAAGTAAACTGTACTGATCTCTGTATAAAGAGTCTTACAGATACATATACACTATGTTCGAATTGATAAAAATTATTACCAAATTAATTCCGAAAATAGTACAGTCGCGACTTATGTCAAACATACACATAAACTCCTTCCCTCATTTCCGTCTTTAATGCATCGCAACCCGTTCACAGTCTCTCTATTTTAAAATATCATTAAAATCACATTTAACTGCAATAAATTTCGACCTTGTAAGGCCATCTTCAGGCATCTGTTCATCAGTTGAAACTTCCGAACTGCGCTGGTTCGTATATCAAGTCATCCCATGCTACTAGTATTGCATAACGTCGTTCGTGCTAAAATGTGTTTGAGAATAAATAGTCCATTTTCCCTCCTTGTCATTTTCATTTTGCGGCGTCCATGTAGTGCCCCCTTAGTGTGTAGCTCTCCCTAAACGGCCGTGTATCTCTTGACATTTTAAAATTAGGGAGAGTCTGTGAACGGCGTCCGTTGCATTAGAGACGGCAAATGGATAAGGAATGATGCAGCAGGGTGCTGAAATATAATATTATTCACATAAACGCTAAATATGCAGTGGATGAATTATTTTATTTTTTTCTTCAGATTTCTTAAATATAGGGACCGCCTCTGTGTTCTAGTGGTCAGAGATCCTGGCTACAGATCCAGAGGTCCCGGGTTCGATTCGGCGCTACCAGGTTTTCTGAGAAATAGTGGGTCTGGAACGGGGTTCACTCATCCTCGTGAGGATAACTGAGGAGCTATTTCAAGGAAATAGCAGCCCTGGTCTAGAAAACCGAAATTAATGGCTGTGGGGACTCGTTGCGCTGACCACGCGACACCCTCTGTCCGCTAAAGTTAGCGCTAACTTCGCCCACAAGCGTCGATCGCTCGGTAGGTTTAGTTCACTTGCGGACTAAAACCACGGAATTTGTTTTTTGTATACGGAATTAAAAATACGAAATAAATTATTTTATTATTTATTACAATGACAAATTTATGGATACTTCGTTGATGTGCGAACTAATTCAATTGTAATTCATGTTTATACTGTTAGTTACTATAGGACTCTGACGATGGTGTATAACACACTGATATGTTGGGTTTTTGGAATTTATCCATCGTCCTGGTTTTTAAGATAACAAATAAAAACACGACGTTTCGGAAACTGGATCTGTTTCCGTCCTCAGGTGAAGGAAAACACTTATTCAGTTGGGTCCCTTAGAAAGAGCTAGCCTCAATCACCGGACAAACCGATGTGTTTTCCTTCACCTGAGGACGGAAACAGATCCAGTTTCCGAAACGTCGTGTTTTTATTTGTTATCTTAAAAACCAGGACGATGGATAAAGTCCAAAAACCCAACATATCAGTATGTTTATACTGTGTTTGAAACTGGTTGTACTTAATTCAATGTACAGGCAGCACGAACTTTGTGGACGGTTATAATGAAATGATTACTAGGACAGCTCTTAACGTCGTGTATTATACAAATTATGTTAAAAACTCTGGCTTTGAAGTCTTCTCGCTCAAAAGTTGTACATTTAATAAAGCGACAGTTGTTTTCCGCATTCTGTCGAGACAAAGGCTAGAGAGTTGGATGCTATTAACATCATACTTGCGGTCAAATGAAAGAGATCAATAGGAAAAGTTAAGAGAAGTGTGAGGAAAATAAAGTTATTAATATGAGTATGAGGGTTCGATATATGTTTAAAAATCCAAACCGACGTTGAGATGTCCAAGATGAATACTAGGAAAATATAGAAGTTTCATTAAACTTTTAAATTTCACCACAAAATTTTTGCAGATGGTTGTCAGTGGAGAAGTCGAAAGAAAACTTGAAGTATTGTATAACTTATTCAGTTTTTGAGGTAATTTATTGACAAATAAACTTAAATAGAAGTAATTTCGCAGGACTGCAAGTCCATTGTATGCACGAAATTTCGGAGATTGTTGCCATGGTAACTGCTGTGTAAATTGAATTTTGATGTGTTCGTACTTACATCATGAGAGGATTTGCCAATAGAATAGCTTCATGAAGTAGAGACCTTCTAGAGAAGCTAGTAGTTACTCTTGAAATTTCTGGCACTTTATGGTATGTCCGAAATATCTTTACCGTGCTCACAAGGTTTTTCACTAGTCCCTATTCTGAGCCTAACTGAGTTTGTCTACAGCTTCCAGCGTACGGTTAGATTTTACTAGTGGTCTCTTTCTCTCAAGCCTTCCTACCAAAGCCCTGTATGCATCCCCTTCATCTCCAAAATGTGCTGCATTCCCAGCTCATCTCATCATTAGCAACTTGATCAAATACTATTAGATGATGAGTTCAAATTATAAAACTTCTGAAAATATCTACGCATTTCTTCTTATTTTGAAGACTTTGGATGTCTAAAAAGGTTCTAATTAACAAATGAATTAAACATCTATGAATCCACAGTCCGTCAATAATGCAACAATTGTTTATTCACCATCTAACACTTAACATAACATGTTTCGGCCAGAGATGGTCATCTTCAGGAGTCTTAATGCATCCAACTGTTACACTGTTCTGATGTGCGCTAAAACCGCGCGCTGCAGTCCACTTAATGCAGTCCATAAATTATTAACTAAAATCCATTAAAATTTCTTTTAATTATTTATGTTATTTTTAAGTGGACTGCAACGCGCGGATTTAGCGCACATCAGAGCAGTGTAACAGTTTGGATGCATTAAGACTCCTGAAGATGACCATCTCTGGCCGAAACATGTTATGTTAAGTGTTAAATGGTGAATAAACAATTGTTTCATTATTGACGGACTGTGGATTCCTAGATTTTTAATTAAAGATTTGTAACAGGATGCTGAAATACAGAATAACAAATGAATACCTGTATCAGTGTTTACTAAAAAGGTTCTCTTCTTCTTGCGGAATATGTGGATTATTGTTAATCGTTTATTATCATCTCTAAATCTTTAACACTATATTTACCTGTACCTCAATGTAGTCTTCCGCGTTTTCTCTTAATTGCTGTCTGTTTACATGACTGATTCCTTTTTAACATCTCAAATTTGGTACCGGATCCAACATCGAATAATATCTATTACCTATTGTAGTTTATTGTGACGTCTGAAATTCCTTGTGCCACTGATTATCCACCTGATGATATTTTCCTTTATAATCGTAATATGTAATGGCGTAAATATTAATTAAATAGATTAATACTGTATTTGTTTTTGTGCAACGATTATAAACCTCGAATGTCTGGCATGTTCACGCAGACTGGATGGAATTTATGAGAATCGTAAACGTGAGTCATGCAAGAACCATAAATCAATATACAGACACCAAGGAAAAGTACTAAACTGCAATGCTAAAATTCACTTCCGCAAGACATGCTTTCAAAACAGCTTAATTTCCAGATACACCGGTTTAAAGATGCGTTTAGACTATATAGATGGAAAGTCCGTGAAAACACAATCTCAAATAATCCGAATAAAAATTAAGACAGAATTCCTATAAGCATAGAAACAACATAAAAGTACAGTTGTATTAAAGTGACATCTCACAAATATTACTCAGTGGGGCCACTTATGGAATTTTAGTGAACTCAGTGTAAATAACTCTCTCTACTGAAATTAATACACCAGTAAGAAAATTAAATCTCCAAATGAACCACAAACCACAAAAAATCCGAATCAATCAACTGACATCCACAATCACTAAACCTGACCAAAGGCCGCCACATAGCCCAAGCGATTAGTCGCTGGCTCCCAACCGCGGCACCCCGGGTTCGATCCCGGGTCTGGTCAAGTGGGATTTGTGGTGGACAAAGTGGCGCTGGGGCGGGTTTTCTCCGAGTACTTCCGTTTCCCTTGCCAATCTTCATTCAACCAAATTCTCAATCATCTTAATCGCCCGGAGCAGGTTACAATAGGCCAATAAATGGCCGCCGTGCCGAGTGGACACAGTAGGAATTCACCCCCCACTAAGGGAATTAAAAAAACCTGACCCACATACATACTAATGCTTGTTTATGCCTTATGTGTTCCAGGACCAGCTCACGAGCTCGGTTGTAAATTTAATGAAATAATTACCTTAGAAATTTTAAACAAAATTTCAGTTTAACATTTTCGTGCAGAAGATCCGCTCACTCCCAACAGGTCTCCAATATTGGCATATGTTTGCCATCAGCAGGGGATCTCTGTCTGAGGCCACAGTTGTCCCTTCAGGGCTACAAATGAAGATAATTTACATTGTCTCTTCATTTAGTTTCATTAAAAGTGCTACTAGTTTACCAGCATAAACAGTTTCCAATAGCGTTGTTAATTTAAGGCAAATAATTTAAATGTGCGACTTTTTTACATTGATTTATAACGTTTCTGAATTGTGCTTTGCTTATTTTCATTAAACCGAACATCCAGTCAGAGAAAGCTTTTCGGACTTCGCTCCAGTTCATCAGAAAGTAAATTTTATGACATAGTGGCCAAGGTTCCGAATTGTGTATTTAATATTTCATAATGATTTTGGACTTATATTTGATATAGCCAATCAGCTCGAATTCTTGTTGGTCAGGAACATTTTGTCAGAGAGTTTTAGCCGTGTGCTATGTTCTTTTCCGTTTCATAAACCTGAAAACTTCATGAAATTAGCTTTGTAAAATTTAGCAATTTGGTTCTTCTAGAAGACGGTTCCTCAAGTGACAACTTGAATGTTATCAAACTTGTATTGTCTAGGAGGAGTTGTGTCTACTGGGATATAACGCTGTGCAGTCCGTTGGAAGTCAACCGACGTTTCGGAGGAACATGTCTACTTCTTCCAGGCGGAACAGTAAGCCAAGAAAGAGACCAGCCTGAAGCAAGCAGAAATCAGAGCCATGCTACCTGCCTCATATTGGTTTCATGCTTGGCTTATACTTTGGTCCTGAAGATGGAGTGGACATATTCCTCCGAAACGTCGGTTGGCTTTCAACGGACTACACGATGTTATATCCCGTGACATAGAGATGTTCGCACCCACCTCTGTGAGAACCTCAGATCTTGTGTAGTCTCTATTCCTTTTTCGTTTTACACTTTCATATCGTATTTTCTGAGAAAGGTATTTGAATTTGATCATTTGCTGAAGCGAGTTCAGTGCAAAGATGCGGGTGTGTTAATTCGTTGTAAGAAAGTGCCCCTCGCCTCTTTAACAAGCGGAACACAATTCTGGTTTGATACTGGAGCGCAGTGTACGTTTACATATGGCAATTCAAAGCCAGAGAACAATGTTTTCATTTTTTCTAGTGCAAACACTTAAAGCAGCCCAGCTCAAGGAACGCAAACTGTAGGAATAATCTCGTGTGGAACTACTCACAGCGGAGGCACAGAAGATGTGAGTCACATGGCAGGCTCCTTCAAGTCAATGATTTTTAAATTAAAACATAACAACTAGCCTCCTTTTCCCTGTATGCGTAGAAAAATACATCAATACAATATTTCGATTGGTAGTCATTTAGGAAGAGAATCATTTCGGAGCTCAAGATGCAGGTTGAACGATAATATTAATATATTGTGGCGTGCCGCCAGGAAGGCCCGACTGTAGAACGTCCATTGCTGGTCAACGGCTAGCAATTATTAGGCAACGAAATATAAACATACCGTTGCCTAGCGAAGTGTTTAATTAACAGACACCGAATTGTTGAGTTCCCACATCAATTAATGCGCAACAATAGGCCGTCCATTGCTAGGCAATGCATAGGCATACACGCTTGACAACAATACATGATATCCGTTGCAGAGCAGCAATGTGGTTTCTGTGGGTGGTCCGTGCCCAGCCTATATAGGGAGCAGTGAACCCAGAATAGTGCCTCTATATCTTCTGCGTATAGGCTATCAACAAGCAAAATTACACTCTCGGACCTTAACAAGGATATACGTGGTCTGGAAAGTTTGCTGAAACATATGCGGAGGTTAAGGAAACTGTGGCAAGTAACTCGGGATCCAGCATGTAAAACGGCACTCAATTGGGTCACCAAAACCATCAGACGAATGACCCGTAGAAAGGCACTAGAACTGTGGGAAACAAAACTAGGGAACTGTGAAGTCACACCTCAAGCTCTGTGGCCTATTGCGAAATCGCTTACGAAAAGGGATGGACCAAAGGCACCAACCGCTGTTCATAGACCTTTAGGAATAACACATCACCCTGATGAGAAAGCCAACATGATAGCGAATTGTTTAGAAAACCAGTTCACATCTCATGACCTATGTGACGAAAGCCACGTGTGCCAGGTAAAGACTACAGTCGAAGCTCTGCTTGCAACTGTAGAAGGCACTCCGTTGGATAAAGTACGGCCTTATGACGTGCATAAATTAACAAAGACATTAGAATTGCGAAAGGCTTGTGGACTTGATGGTATTCCAAATGAATGCCTTAGGCTTCTTCCAAGAAGACCACTGAGGCATCTGACACATTTAATTAATCACAGCCTTCGGCTGTCCTATTTTCCAAAGCTTTGGAAGGAAGCAAAGGTTATAACGTTACCGAAACCCGGTAAGGACCCAAAATTTCCTTAAAATCTACGCCCGATTAGCCTCTTGTCTACAACAATCTAGCTATTCGAAAAAGTTATTTTGAAAATATTCCAAAGGCACATTGAAGTAAAAGGCCTGATTAATGCAAGCCAGTTTGGTTTCCGTGCCCGTCATAACACGACACTTCAATGTATGAGACTTACGGACCACGTAACCTTAAATTTCAACAATAACATGTCTACAGCTGCCGTATTCTTGAATATTGAAAAAGACTTTGATAAAACATGGAACATTGGCTTGCTATATAAATTATCTACATTACAATTTTCGATAGGTTTAATCAAGCTTATTAGCTCTTTCCTTTCTCAGAGAAAATTCAGAGTTTCAGTCGAAGGTGAAATGTCTACACAAAGGGATACACAAGCAGGAGTGCCACAAGTTTCTGTTCTCTCCACCACACTGTACAGTCTATATATTAACAATACTCCCCAAACACCTGGTGTCTATCTAGGTCTCTTTGCTGACGACACCTGTATATATGCGACAGACCGCAAAGAGGGTTATGTTCTCAGAAAGCTGCAGCGAGGGCTCAGTGTTACTGAGACGTGGTGTGGTCGCTGGAACATAAAATTCAATGAAGATGAAACTTGGGCAATCTACTTCTCTCATAGAGAGGCCCACTCAGACTCATTTTACATTGAATGGGCAGAATATCCCCTTCGTCAATCATGTAAAATACCTGGGCGTAATCTTCGATAAGAGGATTTCGTGGTGACGTCACATAGAAATGATTAAGCCAAGGCCTTCAGAACATTTATTAGCATCTACTCCTTATTCAAAAGGAGCGTTTAAACGCAAATATTATACTATGCCTCTATAAGACACTGGTCAGATCAGTAATGACTTACGCTTGCCCCTCCTGGGAATTAGCACCAGACACCTACCTCCTAAAATTGCGCACCATTGGAAATTTTCCAAGGTGCACACCAGTCCGCGACTTGCACACGGCTGTCAACTTTCCATAGGTATACGATTTTTTTTTCCTTGGCTCTACAGCCCCAGTGGGCCTAGGCCTACCTCCATGAACTTTTCCGTTCACTTCGGTATGCATGCGATTATATAACAAAATTGTGCAGACGACAAGCAGAAGTCATACAAAATCATGATAATAAACATGTTCGCGGTATAGGACAAGGTGAAGCCAGACATAGAAAATATAAGAGGCTTAAACTTGGCTGTGGTCAAGGTTATGACCGTTAAAGTGACTAAGTTTTCGTTGTAGCATAAGATCTGTAAGTTAGGAATGATCTGCTCTGTAAAGCCTGTACTGACAGAGGACTTGTGTGTAAAGCAAAAGGAAGAGTTTTCGATAACATGTTATATGTGCGAAATATACACTTGACGAAAGGTCGAGTGCATTCGTAAGAGATAGACCCATCTTCTCGTCAGAGAGGATGTTACATAAGGACTATTACTGCAAGAGTTCAGTTGAAGAAACTCTGGTCGTAGGCCTCAAGGGGCCTGACGCCAAGACGAACTGATTGGCGGTAAACCGCCAGTCGTAAAGTAACTCTGACTCTCTCTGATAGTTAGGATCCAACGAGAGGTAAGGGAAGAACCACGAACGAAGGCTCCACTGACAATAGCAGTGCAAGAGTATAACCATTGAAGAGGTAATGTGAAAGGCGTTGCTGAGAGAGATTATAATTGAGAGTGTAAACAAATAACTGTCCACTAACCATTCGCCTAATCCGAAGGCCATCGTTTCTTGTTGAGTTACATAGGAAACACGAGACATACACAACCACAGTCAGTAAGTTCGTGGAATGGCCGCAAAGCGTCGTTGCAGTACACTACAGCGGATAGGTTGAGGCACGATATGATGCCCTGTCGGTTCATATCTCGTCACAGCAAGAGGCAGTTTTGTGCAAACAGTGTAAGTAGAGCTACGACCTCTATTGTGAACTGCAATTAGTTGCAAGCGGCGGAGATCGAAAATGTGGCAGTTTGAACAACGGGAAAACATCAAGTTCTCCCAGAAACTAGGGAAATTCCATAGCGAAACATTTGGCATAGGAAGAATTGGCTGTTGCTACACGACAACGCCCCTGTACATCGCCCTGTTCTTGTCCAAGAGGAACTGACAAGGCAACAGGTCACCGTTTCGCCACACCCTCCATACTCACCTGATCTTGCGCCATGCGATTTATTTCTCTTTCACCGCTTGAAAGCAAAGCTACGTGGTCGTAGATTTTAGACGTCCAAGGAGGTGGTAATTTCCCTCCAATATGTTTTAGCAATGTTTTCGGCAGCTATATCAACGTTGGCAGACTTGCATAGCGGGCAACGGCAAATATTTTTATGGCCGATGTGGATCTGTATAAGTGTATGTGAATACCTTGTAATATGATGCGATAAAACCACATTCCACGAACTTAATGACTCTACAACGTATAAGCTTATTATGAAGATGGATTCGAAAAGCTTGGTATATGGTGAAATAGGCGATATTAATAATTTTCTAAAGTCTATTTTTCGTTTTCATTGCAATAGAGGCCACTTTAATCGCCGAAGTTTTATGTTGAGCCCGTAAAAAGTGGTGCTTCTGCAGCAAACATTTTAACTAGAAGAGCAACAACATGAGAACTAGTGATATATCACGCCCTATTGGCTACGTTGAGTAAACAGCCAGAGGCAGCTAATTCAACTAAAAGGTACTAGAAAGAAGTGCCTCTTCTTTTGCAGTGTTTGTCTCGCAGCAGTATAGGTCAATATCAATCAGTTTCGTGAAGAGCTCCTTATAGTTTCGCAAAAAAAAAAGTGCGGGGAACAATATATCGCCCTCATCAAAAATACGCAGGATAAATCTTGTCGACCCAGTTTGTAAGGCAGACATTCTAGTTTTCGTATAATGTAGCTGGGAAATACTTTTAGTTCTTACACCGCGACGGGAGCCTAAGCGATCTGTTACGTCATGTCGTTGAGATCCCGCCTGTGTCCGATAATAATCCTTATACATGAAGTGTTTCACAAAAATTGTGCGAGACTTTGGGAGGTTATTAATTGGCCTGTTCTGAGTGAAAACTATTCCTCACTTTTCAACAACAGATCCTCAACAGTTGGTAATCGGACGACCCATGTTAATTTAACATTTTTAGACAGATTAACGCAATTAACAACCTCTTCAAGATGGGCCGACATTTTATTGAACACCTGTAAATGGACACATGCGTGAGCATGGCGACTATAGGAAAGGTTAGACAAATACAAAGAAACTGCTATCAGTTCTGGTAAAAATATTCATAGAAATGGTCGTGTAAACTTTATATTAATTAAATTACACTTTGTCTCAGTGACATCGGAAGGAGGAGTGAAGAACTCCTACAGCTTTTTATTTCAATGGCTCTTCCAACCCATTCAGGGCCATGACCTCTTTTTCAGTTCCGTAATCATTCCCCACAGACGGCAGGACTCCTTGGACGAGTGATCAAATCTGGTATTACTGCTACCAAAACACAGGACAACACAAACACAGAATAAACGAATACACACACCTAACATCCATGCCCTGATTGGGATTCAAACTCACGATCCCAATGTCCAAGCGAGCGAAGACAGTTTATGCCTTAGAAACACGAGGCTACTGTGACCGGAACCCTAGAGCATTTTAAAGGTAAAGTTATCCCTGTAACAGGCCGTGAACGCCCATATTGTTGTGAGACGTCGAGGCTCCCATATTTTCTCTAGAGTCGGCTTACGGATGGCGATAAATTTGTCAGCCTAACGCGCCGGCCAAACTTTACACCCCAGGAAGATTCTCGGTACTCATTTCTGTTAGAGGCTGAATCGACCCCAGGACCATAATGCGGCTGGAAGGATTAGGTCAATTTAAAACAATGCACCTCATGGGGACTCGAACCTGCGACCTACCGGCTTGTAGCATAGTGCCGCATCCAACTACGCTACCGCGTAAGGAAGTATTAATTGTAGATTATGCAAATTCTGCAAACTTTATCAAATGCATAAATGCAGTCTGTCAGCAGAATTCATACTCTTTAACACTGAGGCTGGCCATATTTCTGTCGGAGTTTGCTATGGCACGCTGTGTGTCCACCACTTCCCCCGAACGCGTAATTCAACAAGGCACCATCGTAGGCCCTCCCTGTCTCACTAATCCTGTGCCTTTGCAAAGCCGACAGACTGTGTACATGGTAATGACTGTACTTCAGAAGGTTAACATAGCACAGCAGTTTGAGAGTTACCGCTGTTAAATTTGTATTTTGTGCGGCCATTGTTTTGTTTTCAACATTTAAATTTAAATGATATACTCGTAGGAGACTGCTAAGTAAATACACGGAGTAGAGCCCTTGAAGAGGTTGTATCTCTCCGTTCGTCAAAAAAATTCCCCCACGATTTACTTTTTACGATCAGTTTTAACATTATCTTCCCACTTACGCCTAGGTCTCCTCAGTGGCTTTTCGCTTGAAGAACTTCTTCACCTGATATTTCGTATGTATTTTCTTCTTCCTGGAGCAGATATTTGTATCTCCAATTTCAATCTGCCAGTTTAGTAAGTAAGCTGATAAGCTACGAGCTCGATGAAATGGTTTCGTTTGCCGGAAGGGATTTTGCAACAGCCACCGCAACTTTGCCGGCTCCGCTGTCGAGTCTTTCTGATCGGTGTCTTGGGTGTTTTCCTCAGAAGCAAAGCAGTCGGATAGTGAATATGGCCACCAACCTCCAGCTAGAGTCAAGGTTATGAATGCGTAGAAATTTACCTCCTGTCCCTTATGTCGCAGGGTTCTTCGATCTGATATCGCACAGAATTTCGGGATTCTGTGTTAAATGGCTATAGCGCCGTGACGTCCCGTGTTCCACATGTGCTGCTGGTGTAGGATTGCACATCAAAATCCTGCTATACTACTCAGTGGCAAGATTCCTCTTTATGAAATGTAGGAAGTACATTAAGAAGAACAAACCAGAAACACGTGCTATAGCTCTAGTGCATTGAGATCCTGGAAGCTGAAATTGACAAAACTCTAAGTTTAATTTGAAGGTGGAGGCGAACAAGTTCCTCCGAAGCTTTCATATACGTGTAGAAAAGTATACGGTGGCACAGTCAAGACGAGTACAAACTGATTCTCTCATACTATATGGGTATGAAGTTTTATCTCGTATTCTATTGAAGAATAACAGACTGGTGGTGTCTAAGAACAGGATGCTGAGGAGAATGCTTCTGCTGGAGACAATTACGCTTACATATAGAAGTTTCGTAATTTTGGCTCTTCACCAAATATCATTAGTACGACTAAATCAAGGAAAATGAGATGGGTCGGACATATAACACGAATGAAAGAAATGAGAAACAAAATATCAGCCAGAAAATGTAATGAGAAAAAGGAAGAGGCTATTTGAAGGATTCAGTCATAGATGGGAAAATATTATGACTGTTTTTAAATAAAGAGCGTGCGAACAGGATTCAAGTAGTTAACAGTAGGTTCCAGTGGTAGGTTATATGGAACATCAAAGAATGAGAAATTATCAACTTTGCTACAGCGAGTACGAATCGGCCTTTTCAGCAAGTACTTAGTAACGTATCGTTTAGGATGTGACTGGCCCAGGCTGAGCCCAATTAGGAGTCTAGAAGAAAATCAGAGATGCAGTCAATGCATCCTGGACGATGGCCTGATTGATATTTCATCACTTGCTTCTTACTATTCGGCTCAGGTGTTTGTCTAGTTCCCAAAGGCCTTGGGAATTATGAAGCGGCGAATAAGATGTGGTAGGATGCATACCGATGATGATACAGAGAAATATGAAAACTTGTAGGGTAATATCCGAAGTTATTAACACAGAAAATATTTATGTCCTTACGAATGCTCTTAGGTTGGAAGTTAGGGTGATAGAAGAGGCTTCGTAGGCCCACCCAGCCTCTTACTCAATGGGTACCGTGGGTTTTTCACTGGGGGGGGGATCTATAAATTCACTCCCTCACACGCCTTCATGTCATAGTGCTTGATTAGTTAAGTACAGGGACAACTTTACCTTTACCTTCTCAGATGTATCCCTAATATCACTTCGCAATGGTGTTGCGACGAGACAGCAAAATGGATACGGTGATAGAGAGAGAGTGGAATATATTGAAGTGGATATTCTGAAAGTTGTTTGTCCTAAATCGGTTTGAATTTTCTCAGGAGAACAAGTGGCGGTTCCGCTGTTAATGATGCTGAATTCCGAAATTCTAACAGCACAAACTTTATTGTTCATGAGTAGACGTGCATAGCATCGCCGTAAGAAAGCAGTCACTGTATGCCAGCCATCCTCCATTCAAGGCTTTATTTATGAGCACCCAGGAGCCGGAATCTCGCAGTCGGTATAGCGTCTGGCTACCGACTGGACGGTCGAGAGGTCGGAGTTCGAGTCCCGATGTGGTTAAGAATATTTACTTCCCTATCTCGTCCAGATCGCCTCTGGTGTCCACACAACATCCTATACAATGAGTACCGGGGGCTCTCTCCCGGAGGTAAAGCGGAAGGGGCGTGAAGCTGACCACTCACCTCCAGCTAGTGCCGAGGTCAAGAAAATATGGAAGCAAACATTCACTCCCCGATATGCCTTCTTGGCGTAGTGCTTAATGAGTTAAGCACAGGGACAACTTTACCCTCTTTACCTTTACTAAAGAGCATCCATGTTATATGTACTGGGGATACAAAAGTCTCCAGTTACAGAACACCCGAGATGTAGTCGTCCACATACATCTATTGCGAAGGAACAATCGACTTGTGGTCGGTTCGTTTGCAAGGAGTCCCCAAGTAAGCTTACGAAGGTTGGCTGCGGAAAGCGATGTCAGCAGATTATCATGCGAAATTTGAAATAATAAAAAAAAAAACAAAAACAAACCACGAATGCCATCCATACAAAATGCAACTGTCGCAGCATCTCAGAGAGGAGGACCCAGACAGACGGATGGAAATTATGAATACGTACTTACTCGTGGAGCTGAGGCCTTCTTGAGGAGCCGCCAATTCTGCAGCTACTCAAAATCTTCCCAGCATTTTATGGAACCCGAAGGTTCATTAC
>NW_019735564.1:276135-323630 GCF_002891405.2 Cryptotermes secundus | reverse complement strand
TTTCCCACCAATATCCTATATGTATTCCTCTTCTCCCCCATTCGTGCTAGATGCCCTACCCACCTCATCCTCCTTGACTTTTGATCATTCTAATTATATGTACTTGGAGAAGAGTACTAGTTATGAAGCTCATCTTTATGCAGTTCTCTCCAAGGAATTTTGCGAATGGGTAGTAAAATATTTGGTCGGTGACGCGAACTTCCCATTTCTGAGCTTGTTTACTGATGAAGCCAATTTTTAAATTAATGGAGAAGTTAATAGCCAAACCCTACGCTGTTGGAGTGATTCCAAAGCACAGTGGATGAGTCCGTTGGAGATACAAGGCACTGGAAAGCTGATGGTGTGGTGTGGGATATGGAGCAACAGAGTTGTTAGAACCGTTTGCTTTGACGCAAATCTTAGTTCTGAAATGTATCTGAACATGCTGCAAGCCACGATCATGCCGTCCCTTCTAAACGAGGATGGAGAATGGCGAGCGTATTTTCAGCAATGCGGTTCACAACCTCATTATGCTATCTGCGTCCGGTGATGGTTGGATCAGTAGTTTCCGGGTTCCTGGATTGGTCGCCATGGTCCCATGGATTGGCCTCAGAGGTCACCAGTTCACAGTCCATATTATTTTTACCTGTGGGGTGGGACTTGAACCTCTTCTGTGGTCTAGTGGTCAGAGTTCTTGGCTACAGATTCTGAGGTATTGGTTCGATTCCCGGCTCTTCCAGATTTTCTGAGAAGTAGTGGGTCTGGAACGGGGTCGTTTCAGCCTCGAGAGGATAATTGAGGGGCAACTACAAGGAAATAACGTCTCTGGTCTAGGAAACTGAAATTAACGGCCGTGTGGATTCGTTGCGCTGACCACGCAACACCCTCTATGCGTTAAAGTTGGGACTAACTTCGCCGAAGAACGGCGGTTACTCTGTCGGTATAGTTCGCTTATGGGCTCAAGCCACGGAGTTTTTTTTTTGTGTGTGGGGTTAGTTGAACGCAATGGTGTACCAGGAAATATACGAAACATGAATCACCTAAAGGAACGCATTCGTAATGCGGTTTCGCAATAACATCAGAAGCATTAACGCGAGTTCAAAATGATTGGAGCAATCGCATCCTCACCTGTTTTCATGGTAGCGGCAACCACACAGAGCATACTTTGTGAATTAAGTTATATTTTGTTAAAAAGTGTTAATTTTGCCTATGTATAGAGATTTTAGCCAGAATAAGAGCAACAGAGGTATGATGTCTGAAAGTACAAATAAATCGACTCACTGTTCGAGTGAACAGAAAATGTGAAATCTAAATTATACACACATGTGCAATTGATTTCCTTAAAAGTTAAAAATATTGGTAAGGAGATGAAAGTAAAGTTGTCTGTGTCTTCAATTAATTAATTAAGCATCACGCCATGATTACGTTTCTTAGAGTAATTTTCTCATTATTCTCTTCCAACGTTACAAACAAATGATTTCTGACAAAGAATTTTAATTTGTAAATTACTTACTTACTCCGTTCCTTTTATACCTTACGGTGTCGATGTTGTTATATTTTCATTTTGATCATTTTACAGGCGGTGGGACTCCTTGGTCGAGTGATCCGCTCGTCGCATGGCCTCTACCTAGACACAGGACAACACAAACACAGAAAAAACACATACCAGACATCCATGCCTTGTATGGGATTAGAATCCACGATCCCGACTTCCGAGCAAGGGAAGACAGTACATGCCTTATACCGCTCGGTTCCCGTGATCGGCTTTAAATTAATTAAAAGTAAATTAAGTTTAGTTTCTTGTGAGAAATAACTTATTTGAAGACTTTCCTGAAGATGGAAATGCATCACGTGTTTAACTGTCCGAGACGCGTAAGGAACGATAAATAGATTTGCCATTCATAAGTTGAAACTGTATGTGTTGTGAGATTGTCATCTCAGTTGTGACAATATGTACTTTTGTTGTCGGATACCGCCATCTCGGATAAACATGCTGACCCCATCTTCAGAGTTTAAGGTTTTAACACACAAACCCTGAAAACTTCAACCGACGTTTAGGAGGAACATGCTTCCTCCATTTTCAGGGCCGTAGCGTTTAACAGTTCAATCATAAATATGGAGGCAACATTTTCCTCCGAATCTTCGGTATCCACCTACTAAACTACATTATATCACAGCTCATAATACCCCGGTCTTAACAGTCACCACACTGAAAACTTCAAAACTTATACTCTAATATTATGTTTGAAATCACTTCAATTAAAATCACAGCTTCAGGTTTCCTCTATTCGTTGAGTATCATAAGATACTATCAGCAATAAGTTGATTCAATTGTAGATATAAAGAGTAAGAAAACATATTCGAAGTTATTAATAATCAGCCGAACAAAATGGCCGCTCCAGTCTAAGGCATGAACTGTGTTCGCCCTCTCAAACACTGGGATCATGAGTTCGAATCTCACTTCAGTCATGGATATCTGTGTGCGTTTGTTCTGTGTTTGTGCTGTCCTATGTGTGCAGGTAGCGACCTTGCGATCGGCTGATCCCCCATCCAAGGAATCTCACCGATTGTGTAAAATATCAAGGAACTGAAAAGCGGACAAGGCCCAACAAAATGGCTGTAGAGCGATAGATAGATAATGAATAATTACGTTCATGCTTTTCTGAGAGAAACAGTCTCGTAATGACCTCAATTGTATAATCCCTGACTCTTGTTTCTAATTAGCTGAGATACTACGGACTGTATAACGTGAAGTTCGTTCTAGATCATTATATTTAGCGCTCAGTAATGTTTGCAGTTTATGCGACTACATATGTCTCTGAAGGCGTATTTCTAGTTTATCACTGTCTCCGTGTTATTGTTCTCGCTTAGACGTTTTCACCTTTATATGAGTCATATAACAAGCAAGCCTCTCCGTCTGTATCTCTCCCCAGAGTCCCTACACTTCTATTTCTTTCAGTGTTCTGCTTTCCTTTTGTGCGACATCCTTCGTACTATGTTATTCACATCTTCAGCTTGGTTTTCATCTTGGGCCTTCAATTAATTCCATATTGTATACCTTAGGAAATTATCATCATTTGCTAAATAAACATCCTAGTACTAATGACAACGCCGAGTAAATTAAGAAATGAGAAGATCACCAGCAATATTCTGGTATGGAAGCGAGATGTGTTTTGAATAAGAGAGACGACTAGAAGAATCAAAAACGAAAGTTCTTATATTGGGATTGTATGTCCAAAACAACTAAAGGAGTTCGGATGTAAGTATTTTATCTCTTTCGCTACAGCTCTTTGTTGGGCCTTGGCCACTTTTCGGGTTTCTTGATCTTTTACACTGTCGGTAGGACTCCTCGGACGGGGGGATCAGCCCGACATAAGGCCTCTATCTGCACACAGGACACCACAAAAACGGAATAAACACACAGAAATATCCAGGCCTCCAGTTGGATTCAAACCCACAACCCCAGTGTTTGAACGGGCGAAGACGGTTCATGCCTTACCGTGATCGGCGTAAGTAAAGATAGCAGGTTCGAAACGCAGTGGAAGACGCGCTTGAATGTCACACGAAGTGAGAGAAACGTGTAGCAAGGGAGTAGCGTGCCTATGTTAGCGTAGATTTAAGAACCCACTGTAAGTAGACGTCGCCCCAGAAGTGACGTAAATCCCAGTTCATGGAACAGGCTCTAGAAGCCTAACAATACAACTAGTTCGAGATAAGCAGAGATACAAATTATCAGCGATTTTCCGTTTAAAGGCATATTTATTTTTCCGTGTAGCCACAGAAATATAATCATACGTGCTCGTATCATTTTAGGCGAATTTGAAGCGGAAACCTCTTATTTGAGAAATGCTATACTGAACGACGATGCCACCAAATGCACATCATCTGCTTATGTAAAGCACACAGACAGATTCACAGGTGTGGTCTCCGAGGAACAAGTGGCGTAGTGCATTGAGTGGCACACCCACATAACATTAACTTATCTGCTATAAAATTAGCCGTGCTCGCGTGCTTGGGGAGAATGCTGGAGGTCACCGATAAGAGAGGCGTGTTGCTGCTGGCAGGCGCGCTCTCCAACAGGAAGCTTGACTTAGTGAAGGGCCAATATAGTACGTAAAGTGTAATGTACGCTTTTGCCTTTATTTAATCTCTCGTCTTCGTGGCATAATTCGCTAGATTTTAACATAAGGTAGAGAGGAGACATGCAACTTGTATTGTGTTCATTTCGTTTACTTGAACCGTCTGCATATTCAAAGTGACACAGTAACATTTGAAGCGGAGCTCGTAATTCAGCGTGATAAGTTAATAGCTCCAAGTTGTTTGGTGACAGCCTTCAGGGGGTCTTGTCTTTGAAATAAGGAGATTTATGATTATGTACGAGGTTAGTAATAGATACTTCTTTTGGCTTTTTTGGACTTCATCCATCGTCTGGTCCATCCAAAACAAGCCAAAAGAAGTACAGTATACACCATCGTCAGAATCCTTTCAAGTCTATCTTAGTAATCGATGTTGATAATCACAAGGTTGACGCCCTGGAATGGGTCCAGTTGATAGTGTAGGTAGCTGAAAAGCGGATGGGAGAAAAATGAATATTTTTAGTAGTCGGTTGAGAATCTAACATATTATTTTAGTCCAACAGTTGATATTCGGAAGTCAAACAAGCCAGCAAGGGCTTATGAATATTTTTATTGTGTCACGACGCCTGAAATGTGTAGTTAGAGAAGCACCGCAGAGACGTCTATTGCTAGACAACGGCTCATTAAGCACGTTTCCGCAGCAACAGATAAACTCGTGGAAACCAGACCGTTTCTAAGAAATTAACGCAAATTTCTGCAGAATCGAATAAATTTCTATTTATTTATTTGTTTAATCAGCAATCAGAATATAATTCTTTAAGCTAATGTTATGGTTGTTCAGATGACTTGATGAGTCGTCCAGCGGCGAATCGTCAGTAATTCAAATCAGGTCAATTGGCCAGTTTCGTTTGAGTTGTCTGTTGTCTTCTCTTGTCGATAGCATCTTTAGGAGTGGGATTTTGTGAGTTATGATTTTGTTGTGATGTCTGTTGCCTTTTTGTTGGATGACGTCTTGTACGGAAGATATACCGAGATCAGTGTGGAGTGTTGCGTTGGAGACATACCATGGTGCGTCGAGTATCATTCGTAGGATCTTAGATTGGCTTCTTTGGATTATTGCTGTATTGGATTTGCTGGCGCAGCCCCATAATTCCAGGCCGTACGTCCAAATAGGTATGATTATAGTCTTATAGATCAGAATTTTATTTTCAACTGTTAGCTTTGACTTTTTGCCTATAAGCCAGTTTAACTGTTTAATGGTTGTCTACTTGCCTTCGTTTCTAGACTACATTCTGCTTCCATGTTAATTTGCTGTCTATAGTCATACCTAGGTATTTTATTTCTGCTTTGCATGGTATTTGGATATCATTGATGTATATGTCAGGTGTCGGCTTTTTCCGTAGAGTGAAAGTTATGTAGCAAGTCTTGTTTTCATTTATTCTGATACGCCACTTCTCGAACCAATTTTGTAATGTACTAAGGTGATGCTGAAGGTCTGTTGCTGCTCTTTCTGGGTCCTTGTTAACTGACAGTATAGCTACATCATCGGCAAATGTTCCAAGAGTTATGTTTGAGGAAGTGGGTAGGTCAGATGTAAATAAAATTTATAAAGTTGGACCAAGGACACTGCCCTGTCGCACGCCTGCTTTTATCGGTTGTGGTTCAGACTTAGCGTTTCCCACTCTTATTTGGAACTGTCGGTCACTTAAGTAGGATTTAAGAAGATTAAAATACGATGGTGGAAGGATTTGTTTGATCTTGTATAGCAGACCACTATGCCACACCCTGTCGAAGGCCTGGCTGACGTCTAGGAACACTGCTGTACAGTAGTTTCTGTCGTCTAAGGCTCTGTTGATAATGTTTGTTATTCGATAAATCTGCTGTATGGTAGAATGGCCTTGACGAAATCCAAATTGGTGGTGTGGAATCCACTCTTCTGGCCTCAAGTCTTTGTTTATTCTTCTAAGTATAAGTTTCTCAAAAACTTTGGACAACACTGATATGATGCTCATTGGGCGGTATGAAGTGATTTCTGTTGAATCCTTTCCTTGTTTAGCTATCGTGATCATTTGTGAGATTTTAAACTGTTAAGGCCAGTAAGACATTCTTATTATTCCATTAAAGATGTGGATTAATAGTACCATTCTTTTTTTCTGGGAGTTCCTTTAGCATTTTTGGTGTGACTTGGTCTAGTCCGGGTGATTTTTTTAAACCCAAAGATTTGATCACTTCTTTGATATCCTTCGGCGTGGTAATCGTTAGAATTTGTTGTAGTTCTATGGGAGCTGCTAAGTTTTGTTCTATTTATTGGTCTCTTTATCTCATTATGCGGAGTAAATATATTGGCAAAATATTTTGCAAAGAGTTCAGAGTTCTCTTTATTACTTCTTGCCCAGGGTCCTGCAGTTGGTGGTGTTTCTCGTATTGGTGGCGAGAATTCTTTAGGTTTTTATGTTTTCAATAGGCTTCCATATTGAGTAATCATGCCTGCTCAGGTTTTGTATGTAATCCATAAAGGATGTTTCTCTCAGTTCTTTTAGTTTGTTTGTTAACTGGTGGTATCTGGTTTTATCGGTTGGGTTGTGGGTTCGGTGCCATGTCCTTCTTGCCTTTCTTTTATCCTTTAGAAGTTGTTTGATTTCTAAAGGAGTATTTGATTTGTTTCATTCTGGTCCGTCACACTAACTAATTATTGACAACCCAAAAATTTTTAATTAGCATCAAGAACTTTTATACAATTTTATAAAAAACTTGACATACCCAGGAAACTGCTGTGTTTGTGAAATGTTCTATTTTGTGTACTATGTATTGCAGCATATAAGTGTACGTACTTTACGTCTAAACAACTTATGTAATGGTGGTTTCCTATTTGTAGTGATGTTTGCCCTCTGAAGATGGTCCACAGAGACCGAAACATGTAAGGGTATTAAGTTTTCATGTAGTAAAAAACTTACAGGTCACATTGGACAGAGTGATTTATATTTGTAAAGGAGTATTGTTGATACTTTTGATGTTTGCCCTCTGAAGATGGTCCACAGAGACCGAAACATGTAAGGGTATTAAGTTTTCATGTAGTAAAAAACTTACAGGTCACATTGGACGGAGTGATTTATATTTGTAAAGGAGTATTGTTGATATTTTTTTTGTGATTCCAGTGACGGTGTGGATTGAATAGCGGCTTGTTGCATGACTTTTGTTAGTGCTTCACTTACAAAATCTAGGTCTTCAGAATTTTTCAGCGTTATTTTAAGATTTATATTGTTGGTGATTTCTTCTCTGTATTTTTCCCAGTTGGTTTTATGGTTATGTATTCTTGGAGTGTTATGTCTGATTATCACTGAAGAACTTATGGTAGTTATAATGGGAGTATTATCTGATGAAAGTTCAAAATTAGGAGCTATNATGATTTTGTTGTGATGTCTGTTGCCTTTTTGTTGGATGACGTCTTGTACGGAAGATATACCGAGATCAGTGTGGAGTGTTGCGTTGGAGACATACCATGGTGCGTCGAGTATCATTCGTAGGATCTTAGATTGGCTTCTTTGGATTATTGCTGTATTGGATTTGCTGGCGCAGCCCCATAATTCCAGGCCGTACGTCCAAATAGGTATGATTATAGTCTTATAGATCAGAATTTTATTTTCAACTGTTAGCTTTGACTTTTTGCCTATAAGCCAGTTTAACTGTTTAATGGTTGTCTACTTGCCTTCGTTTCTAGACTACATTCTGCTTCCATGTTAATTTGCTGTCTATAGTCATACCTAGGTATTTTATTTCTGCTTTGCATGGTATTTGGATATCATTGATGTATATGTCAGGTGTCGGCTTTTTCCGTAGAGTGAAAGTTATGTAGCAAGTCTTGTTTTCATTTATTCTGATACGCCACTTCTCGAACCAATTTTGTAATGTACTAAGGTGATGCTGAAGGTCTGTTGCTGCTCTTTCTGGGTCCTTGTTAACTGACAGTATAGCTACATCATCGGCAAATGTTCCAAGAGTTATGTTTGAGGAAGTGGGTAGGTCAGATGTAAATAAAATTTATAAAGTTGGACCAAGGACACTGCCCTGTCGCACGCCTGCTTTTATCGGTTGTGGTTCAGACTTAGCGTTTCCCACTCTTATTTGGAACTGTCGGTCACTTAAGTAGGATTTAAGAAGATTAAAATACGATGGTGGAAGGATTTGTTTGATCTTGTATAGCAGACCACTATGCCACACCCTGTCGAAGGCCTGGCTGACGTCTAGGAACACTGCTGTACAGTAGTTTCTGTCGTCTAAGGCTCTGTTGATAATGTTTGTTATTCGATAAATCTGCTGTATGGTAGAATGGCCTTGACGAAATCCAAATTGGTGGTGTGGAATCCACTCTTCTGGCCTCAAGTCTTTGTTTATTCTTCTAAGTATAAGTTTCTCAAAAACTTTGGACAACACTGATATGATGCTCATTGGGCGGTATGAAGTGATTTCTGTTGAATCCTTTCCTTGTTTAGCTATCGTGATCATTTGTGAGATTTTAAACTGTTAAGGCCAGTAAGACATTCTTATTATTCCATTAAAGATGTGGATTAATAGTACCATTCTTTTTTTCTGGGAGTTCCTTTAGCATTTTTGGTGTGACTTGGTCTAGTCCGGGTGATTTTTTTAAACCCAAAGATTTGATCACTTCTTTGATATCCTTCGGCGTGGTAATCGTTAGAATTTGTTGTAGTTCTATGGGAGCTGCTAAGTTTTGTTCTATTTATTGGTCTCTTTATCTCATTATGCGGAGTAAATATATTGGCAAAATATTTTGCAAAGAGTTCAGAGTTCTCTTTATTACTTCTTGCCCAGGGTCCTGCAGTTGGTGGTGTTTCTCGTATTGGTGGCGAGAATTCTTTAGGTTTTTATGTTTTCAATAGGCTTCCATATTGAGTAATCATGCCTGCTCAGGTTTTGTATGTAATCCATAAAGGATGTTTCTCTCAGTTCTTTTAGTTTGTTTGTTAACTGGTGGTATCTGGTTTTATCGGTTGGGTTGTGGGTTCGGTGCCATGTCCTTCTTGCCTTTCTTTTATCCTTTAGAAGTTGTTTGATTTCTAAAGGAGTATTTGATTTGTTTCATTCTGGTCCGTCACACTAACTAATTATTGACAACCCAAAAATTTTTAATTAGCATCAAGAACTTTTATACAATTTTATAAAAAACTTGACATACCCAGGAAACTGCTGTGTTTGTGAAATGTTCTATTTTGTGTACTATGTATTGCAGCATATAAGTGTACGTACTTTACGTCTAAACAACTTATGTAATGGTGGTTTCCTATTTGTAGCGATGTTTGCCCTCTGAAGATGGTCCACAGAGACCGAAACATGTAAGGGTATTAAGTTTTCATGTAGTAAAAAACTTACAGGTCACATTGGACAGAGTGATTTATATTTGTAAAGGAGTATTGTTGATACTTTTTTGTGATTCCAGTGACGGTGTGGATTGAATAGCGGCTTGTTGCATGACTTTTGTTAGTGCTTCACTTACAAAATCTAGGTCTTCAGAATTTTTCAGCGTTATTTTAAGATTTATATTGTTGGTGATTTCTTCTCTGTATTTTTCCCAGTTGGTTTTATGGTTATGTATTCTTGGAGTGTTATGTCTGATTATCACTGAAGAACTTATGGTAGTTATAATGGGAGTATTATCTGATGAAAGTTCAAAATTAGGAACTATGTCTGTATATGCTGACGAAATTCCTTTTGTTACAAAAAAAGTCTACCAGGTCTGGTATTTTTGCAGGATCATTTGGCCAGTACGTCAGAGTTACAATTGACATAAATGAATAATTATTGTCCTGCACAAGTTCTGCAAGTTCCTTCATTTTCGTGGTCGTTAGTCTTGAGCCCCATAAGACGTTTTTGCTGTTATAGTCTCCTCCAGCTAAGAATGTCTGACCTAATGTGCTAAAGAATTGCTCAAAGTGTTCTTTTTTATGTTGTGCCTAGGGGGGCAATCACCGCTGATATATTTAGTTAATAAGGGAATGTTCTGACTTTTATAGAAGTGGCTTGTAAATAATTCTCCTTGTATTTTTGGAGTTGGTAATGGTGGATTGTTTGTTTTATGAGAATAGCAGTGCCTCCGTGTGAGGTACCATCTGGATGATTAGTATGATACACTCTGAAGTTTGGAATTTTGATATAGCTTTCTGCTGTAAGGTGTGTTTCGCTAATGAGTTGAATGTCTATGTGTTGTTCTTTAAGGAACAGAATCACTTCGTCTTTATGTCCAATAAGACCATTCGCATTTCAGAGCGCTATTCTCAGGAACTTGGTTATTACTTCAGTTTGCTTATTAGCGTGGTTAGCATGTTAAGTACTAAGCTATTTTGCTGTATAAGTTGATTAAACATCTGTTTGAATTCTTCCAGAATATTTTTAGCGTTATGTCATGGCTGTTGTCATTTTTACCTCTGGTTACGTCTGCATAGGGTCTGTTTACTCCGGGAGGCAGAATTGGTAGTGTGTTAGGTAGGGGGGCAATAGGTTGAGGGACCGGTGCTGTTGTGTACTTGACATTTGGAATTTGCGTTTTTTGGGTTGCATTTCTATTTTTGTTAAGTTGTGATAGTATTCGCAGCCCTTGTAATTTGCGGGATGCGCTCCTCCACAAAGGCCACATTTTGCCGGGGTGTCTTTGCTCTTTTTGCAAGTTGTTGAATTGTGTTGTCCACCGCATTTGACACACAGGTAGGGCCTGTTACAATAGGTCATAGAATGGCCGTATAATTGGCATCTTATGCACTGGATTTTGTGCTTGGATTTATTAGGCGGTTCGATTTCAATGAGTTTGTTTTGGAGACTTCTTATTTTATAGACTTCCTTGTTGTTATTTGCTGGCTCTAACTGTACAAAGAATAAGTTGAGCGGTTCTTTAGTTTGACGATGCTTTGCATTGATTATATTTCTGACCTTGATGCCTAGTTCAGATAATTCGTCAGTTATGTCCTTTAGATCTACAGTATGGTGTAGGTGCTTTATGACTATTCTGTAGGGCCTTTCGTCTTTTGGTTGGTACGAATGGAATATGATGTTGCTTTCTCTCATAAAGTTTATCATCTTCCTGTACGTTTCCGGGGAGTTGCAGTTTATTTTGATTATGCTGTTTGCCGTTGACCTGGTGCTGTAATTTTCTTCTTCAGTTACAACGGCTAAGTGATTTATCATCTGTGGATAGTTTATGACGTCGTATACGAATATTGGTGGAGGTCTGGGAATCTTTTTTGTTGTGTTTACGTCTTCTGTTTCTTCCCCATTTACTATATTTCATTTGGAAGTAAGTCGTATCTGTTGTTTGTTGTTACTGTTGCTTCTAGGGGATTGTTGTTTTGGATGACTTAATTTCTTTTCCTTCGTTTGGTTCCTCTTAACTTTTCCATGCTATAGTGTTAGTAGTTTCAGTGATGACCCCTTCTTGTTTATCATCAGTGGTGGGGATTGTTCTATACAGCTGGTTGTGGTGATTTGGTAATGACATTGGGTCATCTATAGTCGGTTGGGAATTGCATGGGAGATTAAATATGTTAGGTAAGAAATGTTGGTTTTGCATATGTATTTGAATTTGTGTTGGTGGAATTACTTGACTGATGATTGTTGGTTGCCACTGGGTACTTACAGGTTGATACATTTGCAAGTTGTGCATCCTGGACCATTGCTCGCTGGTAGTATTTCTTGTCCATATTTAGGTTTCTTCTGATTGGTCTGACGCTTACAAGTCGCCACTGCAATTGATTGCAATTGGTCCTATTGCTGCTACCTTTTGTTTTCCACTGAGCACTGTAGCTAACTCTCCGTCTCACTCGGAACTTCAGATCGATAATCTCTTAGCTCACAACACGTTCGTTCACCCGAAGCACATGAACGAAACTCATCGAATAATTAAAGAAGAATAGAAGAAGTGTTAGAAGTAGTGACTTATATTCGGTTCGTCCCGAAGGGGTATAGATAATTAAACTCTGACGGAGGAGTGTAGTTCCGGATTCCGCCGTGTGGAGGCGGTTTCCAATACCTCCACCGTGACCCTGCGAGTCGTAGGGGGCGATGAAAAGGGGAGTCTCAAATTTGAGACAGTAGTATATGGTCTCGAGTACCAAGGGATTCGGACTCAAGAAAGACTGCGCTGGCAAGGAACCCCTCTCGTCAGAAAGGGCGCCCACAAGAAACGAGACGGTAACAGTCATTCATTAATAAATATCTGGTCGTAAGCCCCAGATGGGTGCTTTATGCCAAGACAGACTGGCCGACTGACTGTCGGTCGTAAAATAAGACTCAGACTCAGACTGAAACTTTGATGTTTTGGTGTACCACAGTATCCGGCACATCACCATTCCCCCAGGGGAATAACGAATTGTGGTGGTGAAATTTCAAATTCATTCAAATAATTCCATGAGTTTCTCGCCTGAAGAGTTTGAAACTGCACTATTCCAAAATGGGTGCTTAGCATTCAGATCACTTGCTAGAATAGATTTTCGTCTAAAGCTTAAGAGCTCAGTGATGTCAACATCATTCTAGGCACGGCCCGGAGATTTATCAATGGCTGCAAGCAGTGTTTCACTATTACCAAGAGGTATCCACACCTCTGTCGCTTCTACTGAAACAAGGGGCGGTAGGTCTACGTGGTTGTGGGGAGTGCCTTTTCTAAGTGCAACGGCAGTTCCACCTTTTCTGCCCGGGTAGCGATTGTTTCGATAAAAGTGATAATTTGGAATAAAGAACCTCTCATGGGGTTTCATAGCGCTGCCTCGCAATGCCATTCGCATTAAATGCTATGGCTTCGAGGGTCCTATGAATTCTAGTGGCCATTTTGCTCTATGAGATTTAAGACAAATTTTGTAATGGCCAATAATTTAGCCTCTTTTAACACAGCATCATTAGACTCTGTCATAAACTGCTGTACTACCGATACTACTATTTTCTACATTTTGATCAGAGACGAGCTGTTTACGTTTGGTGCCCGAACTGACTGACCTGTTGTCTGCTGCTTGTGTGGGGTAAGGCCGCAGGGACCCTGGGTTCCATTGCGGTGGGACCTTCCAATGCCACCTGATGTGTCTGAGGCTGCCGTTGTTCCTCTGTCTTGCCTCGGAGCGCCGCCACGAAGGACACGCCTGGAATGGTGAGGTTTGTAGAGAACACCCTTTCTGTTGTAGTCCTGGGTGTCCTCTGCGACGTCTTTATCTGCATCTCGTCCTTCGAGTGTCTGCAGCCACGATAATTTGCGGATAACTTCCGCCAACCGACAGTTGTAGCGTGTTGGGGTGGAAGATGTATTCCCTTTCTGAGGGCATTGCCTGTGCAGGTGACCTCCGCACATGCAGTTTGCCCAGACGTGGCCGAACTGCTGGCAGTTATGGCACTGCGTAAGACCTTTCTGAGCTCCATATGCTTACACCCTGATCGCGATGTGGCAGAGGCTTGGAAGTCGGAAAATTTCTTGGGATTTTGGCGTCCTCGGCAAGTTAATTAGAAAGAGGGGAGGGGGGTTTATGGTTGTTGATCCGCCGGAGGGTGACCGACTGGTGACTGTCATTTGCTTGACACTAATAACATCAATCCCGAGGCTCACCAGCCCGGCAGATATGTCTTCTGCAGGGGTGTTGTGTGGCAGGTGACGTATCACCGCCTTCATGGGTTTCTCGGATTTGGGATAGAACGAGTAATAGGACATGTTATTGGTGTCGAAGTGGGATTTGCGGACTGGAAATCCGCCATGCCTCTCATGATGACTCTGGTTCCGTTTCTAGTGCTACGGAACTCAAAAGTTTTCTTTAACCACATTTTTAAGTTGTTTTTGCAACTGAATCAGGTTAGTGGTAGACGCTAGGATTATCGGAGGCGGCCTACCTGATTTTCCAGGAATTGCCTCCTCATTTGAAGTGACCTTAGTACCAGAAGCGTCGGTGTCCATATCCGCTGTCCTGAGGGAAGGGGGCGAAAAAATATCGTGTGACTAGTTCTTTGGATGGGATATTTAGGGCGGGCGACGTTTTAGTCTGCTGTGTGATGCAGTTATAATAATATTTAAAGTGTGTAAACCAGTGAAAGGCCGGTCACGGTAGCCGAGCGGTCTAAGACATGCACTGTCTTCGCTCGCTTGGAAACCGGGATCGTGGGTTCGAATCCTACTGAGGGCATGGATGTTTGTGTGCGTTTTTCTGTGTTTGTCTGCATGTAGAGGCCTTGCGACGAGCTGATCACTAGCCCAAGGAGTTCTACCGTATGTGTAAGATCTAGAAAAATCGAAGTGAACGGAGTTCATGGAGGTAGGCCTAGGCCCACTGGGACTGTAGTGCCAAGGAAAAAAAACAGTGAAAGAGTCACAGTTATTTGTAGTGACGATCGGTTAGTGATATATAAATCTAATCACCAATCCAAACTCCGTCTCTAATCACTAATACACGTGACATTATCTTTAGAATATATGAACGCTAACAAGACAAAATTGACAGCTGATATAATAAGTTAATTACTGTATATTTGGAAAATAACGTAGAATGCTATAAATAACAGCAGAACACTAATTAAAGAAGGACGTGTTACAGAAAAAAGGGGGAAATTGTCAGCAGGGAAGCATGTTCTTTCATTGCAGAGCATTAAAAATATGATCTATTACTGTTAAAGGGAACGAAGTACTGGAAATGCGACAGAATATTTTGCTATTCGGATCCAGATTTACAGTGCATTGAAGAGCTAACGGGACATTGTTGACCTAATTCTTCTATACTTTAAATGTACTCTTTAACGAAAGAGACTTAATTTTTTATATTTTAAAATAATTGTGTGTTATTTATAGCACATTAACGTTTTAAACACTATGTGTTACGAATATAAATTAATGAACACTGTACCGGAAAGAAGCATTATTTGAAAATCAATATTGTAACGTATAAAGATATATAATAGTAAAATGGGAGAAAGATAGTATTTATTTTTGCACATGGTGGTTACAAAGAGTACACTGTCGCAAACCTGAGCGTCACTCTGTTTGTTCAGTAATGTTAATTGCGTACAAATATACCGTGTGTGGGTAACGAAGAAGCAAACAGAGGATGAGTTGCAAGATTAGAGATATATAGATTTCAAATGACTACCAATTCCACAGGTGAGCTGGAGTGGCGCAGTCGGTATAACGATTGTCTACGGGCTGGGCGACTGAGGGGTCAGAGTTCGAGTCCCTGTAGAGTCAGAATTTTTTCTCCTCCATATCGTGCAGACCGGCTTTGGGTCCACTCAGCCTCCTATCCAATGGATACCGGGGGTAAAGCGGCAGGTGCGTGAAGCTGACCATTCACCTCCAACTAGTGCCAAGGTCAAGAAAATGTGGATCTGTACATCCAGTCCCCCATACGCCTTCATGGCGTAGTGCTTAATTAGTTAAGCACAGTGACAACTTTTTTACCTTTGCCTTTTTACCAATCCCACAAAGAACAATTGAACTGCGACAAATACCTTGTTCAACCTTTCCCTGACTACAATAATGACTCACACTCTGATATTGCAGAGTTTTTTGGACGGTTGAGATACGTGGACAGTATATAGCGACTTATTTCGTTGCTGTCATTATATCAGCGGGCTGATGAGTTTCGATTTGTGCAGGGGGCTCCGTCAGTGCACCGCCATAAATTTAGCTCTCAGCGGTTGTGGATCAGCTAGCTGATAGACGTGGGGAGGAGATAGCAGCTGTGAAGAGATTATCTTCCTATGTGTACGCTATATAATGTTCAATCGACGCAGAATTATGTATGGGCAGCAAAGGAGTTAGCGGGGAGACAGAAATTTATTGTCATAACAATGTAAATAATTTGTGGCACGGCATCAGTAAATCTCAAGGAAATTAATGGTCATTTATTCCCAACAGATCTGCATTTTCGCTGCCACCAATCCTATTCCCGTTACAAACATTTGAGCTTACTGCGTTGTCTATCTTCGCATCTCCTAGCTCTTCTTCCAACCTCTGCTTGCCGGAGGCCACCATAATGCACCAGGACAGTAATACACTTGCTGAAGGCATTAGTTGTTCCGTGCGATCAAAATAATTATCTCCTTTCACTATAATACGCGTGTTATTTATTTCTGATTTAAGGTAATTAAATCACTATCACATAGTCATGATGTATTTTTCTGGAATATTTTTCCATCCCATTTACGTACAATTATCTCAGGTGGCCTCTGTCTCAGGATTCCCATCCAGCTCTTTCCGTATAATATGGATCATCCTTTCTCAAGTACGAAACACAGCCTTCTTCGGGTTGGTTATGAATAATAACTCAATAGTTACAGCTGTCGGTTCCCTCGCTTTGCTCTGTTACTGTCGCGCTTTCTCTGTTTCTTATGTAAACGTATTATGTCATTGCCTTTTTGTAAGTAGAGATTTATTAATGACGAATGTGGGAGCTATGGGGTTCCAATTATCACTTGCGCGCGAGACCATTGCCCGCGCTCCTAACAGCGACCGGGCGAGTACACGCTGCTGGCCAGGGGACCGACCTCGCCTTTGCGACGAAGTTTGTTGCTGACGATTTATTTTGAAGGGCTCGTCCGCCTGTAATCTAGTTGGCCCAGTGTTTCGTAATCGTGCTTTCAAGAGAACAACAATGTTGAAAATGGATGCACAATATTTCAAAGAGATTTAGTAAGTAATAATGAACTTCATATTTAAGCAAGAAATTTGATTCAAGTAAACTGAGTGGATATGAAATGCGAAGACTGCGGTCTCCTGCGTTGTGACGCCATGTAGTCTGGTAGAAGGTTACAGACGTTTCAGAGAAACTTGCTATCTCCATAATCTCTCCTGGAGATAGCGGCACGAGTTTTCTCCGAAAATTTTTCTCGATAACTATGTATTGGTCTTTTATGTGCCTCAGTTTTCTCTACATCTGTCTTCCAAATTGCTTTTGGTTCCGATAAATACTTAGTGATTTACACTCGAGATTATTGATTTTAAGTCCACATCTGAAATGTCCATTACTGTTTTCCCATTTTAACCATAAATGGAATTTCTTGACAAATTTCAGTACAACTGCAAAATGTCAAATATAATGAATATCTGTTTAGGATTCTTGTGTTATTACATGCGGACAGACATAACGAAACAAATAGGCGTATTTTTGAAACGATTAAAAAACGTCACTGCTGCATAGTAATAAATTCTGTTGTTCACGAAGTAATTAAGAACATAGGTATTATACGGGACAAGAAATCATATTTCCTTGTGTTTATTTTTATATCTCCCGCATTATAATGTTCAAGATATGAGGTAGTCCAACAGATCCTTATGCGATATATGTATTAGTAGGTTACATTTGCTGTATAGAGATCGGGGAAAAAACATTAATTTCATGCATCTGAAAGATCAAATAGATACAGAACAGAAAAGTCATAATGCTGAGCGGTTTGTCGTGTGTGGCATGGAAAGTGGCCTTCAGAGAAGCGCAAGCCACTCTAAGGCGTGTGCAGTGTCAGTAGGTATACTCCTGCTACGGTACAGAACGTTTCATGGCCACGGAAGCTGTGATTAATATCAGCAAGTGCCTTACTGTGTCCCGTTTTGGTGACGCTCTTCATACTCGAAGGTTGAAGTCGTGGTGACCGCGGTTTCAATAGCACATAAAGTAGCAGTATCCAAGTACAATATTTTCGAACGCCTTTGGAACATATAGTATAATGTTACAAAGGGGTTTCCTGGCCATGTCTCAGGAGAACTTGTAAAATAATTACGCATACTGCTTGTTATTCTCCTCACATATGTATTTTACCATCCCATGTACGTGTATAACTAGAGCCGGACACAGTGGCCGCGCGGTCTACGGCATGAGTTGTTTTCTTTCGCTCGTGTGTTCGAATCCCACTCAAGGCATGGATGTCTGTGTGCGTTTATTTTGTGTTTGTGTCGTTTCCTGTAGGTGGAGGCCTTGTGACAAGCTGATCCCCCTTCCAAGGAGTCCTACAGAATGTGTATACATTAATAACCTGAAAAGCGGGAAAGGTCCAACAAAGGACTATAGAGCCATAGAGAGATAGAAACTTCCATATTCTTGTTGACATGGACTCGTTTCAGGTTCATATAATACAATAAGAGCATTGCCTTAGTATAATAAAATATAAAAATATTCGTGAATCTTCAGTTCGAGAGCTTTATCATTTCCTGTACCTTCCAAAGCGTCGAAACTCAAGATGTAAAAAATATGTTTCTCGACTTCTTTTTGTACGAAACGCGTTCATATTCCTACATGACAGAGCAAGAATTACGAGGTTTTACAAAAATTCCCAGGGAAATAATTTCATAACAGGGATGAAATGAACCAATTGTGGTTTTGCCTAATAGAGAACTTCATGGGCATTTTAATGTCACGATGCATTTTTTTTCGCCTGTAGCAGTGGTATATGTCTAATGTGGTGCGCAAATACTTGTCCTTCTAACAAAAAAAAATATTCTGACTTTCATATGGCTTGTAATTGTATTGGAAATAAAATGTTTGCAGCAGTACATGCAGATAATTTTGGTCACTTTTTTATTGTCACTAGTTCATAATTGTCATAGTAAGGTCAGCGCCGTTGCTCCTCACATTACTGCAGTGTGTTGTAAAAATTAAAGCACTTTCCGTAGCTGTAATAGTATTCCGAATATCGTAACGCTACAAGAATCGCAAGGATTCTGAATTTCGTCCAAGAAATATTTCCCTAGCATTTCATAAGGGTTCTGCGAAGCAAGTTACGGGTTTCTGGAAGTCAAGGCGAAAATAAAGCGATGTTTGTTATCCCCACCCTTGTTTAATACGTATACTTAAGTAGCCGAAGCCACTGATCGCAGGCAGAGTGGTACAATATGAGGTAACAATTAATATAATATCTGAATTAATTTTTATATTACATGACCGTTCAATATTTATCCCGTGACAGCCGCAGATGTCCACATCAGTTCAAAACCGGAAGGAGCAGAGATGCTGGAAAAATTAATGCCACACTGCAAGGTGAATTTTATTGAAGGCGAAAAATATCAGAATATTTAATCCTTAAGCCAGATGAAGGAGAAGGAAAGAAATCCGCCATATCCTGTAATATGAACCGCCCTGAGACGTAAATATTTGTGAAATATTGATTTGTTAATACGTCGTAAAATCCTGACCTCCAACGTTTAATCCTTTTATGGGGTGGCCGGGTTGAAATGAAATAAGGGGCGAGAGATAAGAATAAGCAGCACTTTGAAATGGAGTCGAATTACTACTTCGATTTTCTGTCGCTTTAGGAGCATACCAAACGAAAATAAGAGGAAGAGAAATAACGAAATGCAATTTGTATTTGGTTCAGGATCTTTATTTTTCGGCTTCCGTACAAGAACCGATACAGTGAATTACTTGAAATTGTAATCTTTGGTTTAATGGGCACAAAATCTATGGGAGAATATTTAGAACCGAGAGAAATGTACAGGAAAACGTGTTAAGTGAGAATTGCACTTGGGCCCTAAGGTGGTTTCGTGTTTCGTAATCCGTAAGTTGCAATTATTATTATTGGGGAAATTAAAATATCAGTGTTGAGGCTCGGGACAAGCAGTACCGATAATTAAAGAAGAGATGCACAGAAATATTAGAATAGGGTCCACCTGGAATTTGAAGCCATAGATACGAGGATAATATTAAAATTGCTCTTTCCCCCCCCCCTTGGCTCTACAGCCCCAGTGGGCCTAGGCCTACCTCTATGAACTTCTCCGTTCACTTCGATGGTTCTAAATCTTACACAAAATTGCTCTTAGGGAGGTGGATATATAGAATATCATGTGAATTGAACTGAGTTAGGATAGAGATCTGTGACTGAAATTTCTTATTACAGACATGAACTTCTGGGTTGCCATAACAGGGAATTATTAGCAGTTAATTGGCTGCCAACAAAATGAAGAGAAATATGATCTGTTAAGTAGCTATAGCAAGTGAGAATTATTACAAACATGCTGTACGCACGGTATCTCATTTCCTCTCTTGCTGAGTCGGTCACGATTGTTAATGTACACGTAATCTACCAGTTCTAAACCAAACCCTACAACTGCACAGCCAGGACAATTCTCTTGCACAAATTCTGGGATAATGACATTGAATGTAAGAAGCATTTAAGACTGGTACACTCTTAGTACACATACTGATATGTGTGTACATAGCGATATTGGGGTTGGTTATATAATCACTAGATATTTCAGAACCTCGCTAGAAGTGTTGTGCAAAGAAGGAAACACCGTTAAATATTGAAGCAAGCGCAACAGGTTGCTGCAATACAGAATTACCCATAAGAAAAGTTTAGCATCTGGAAATCTCTGTTTCACATCCTGAACGTTGTTTCGTAAACCTCCGTTCCATAAAATATTTTGGTATAAAATGTAATTGCTTCGGATGGCGATATACTGTTCCTGTGCACAATTTATTCGGAATTTCCTTGTGTCATTTAAACTGGGCCATATTTCCGAGTTCAAGTTGTGACTATTTTCATCTCTCTAACAAATGTCTCTTTTACGTAAATTTCTAAGTCAGTGTAATCAATTTTCTCAGGCCTTCTTGCCTTCCCTGTAGGGAAATACAAATTCCACATGTCCAGTTTATGACATCTTTTTAAATATACCTCGTGTAATCCTGAATTATCCATCCATGTAATTAGTCATTTACATTTCGTTTATAGTTTTCTGACTAATCTCTTATACATTCCAATAACATATTTTCAAATTGTTATTATTGTTAAAAAATTTCACTGATGTAATTATTATTATCTAAATGATACAAGTTGCCATTTTGTTTTGTGTTTATGTGTGTCTTCTTTCTTTCTTTCTTTCTGCCGTGGCTTACTTTATAACTGAACTTTAGGCTGAGTAGACACGTAAATAATTGAAGAATTTATTCTCTTTATTCTCATTAAATTGTACAGATTAACTTATCTCAGCTGATCATGCATTTCTAGGTAAAACAGCAAAATGGATTCGTAGGTGCTAACGATGGAAAGTTCGTTAATATGGCAAACTGAAATAATTTCGCAGCTTTACAAAATCTAATTACAACATTTTTGCGCCGCGACGTTCCTTTCAAATGAGTGACCCTATATTTCCCTTAGTTGCTTCCATTCACTCACAATATCAGTCGGCGGAAAACGCACATAGAACGCTATACATAGATTTGTTTATAATATTGTCACGTTTAGGGGTGCTTTATGATAAGGGGTTTTGTGTTGTATGATTGGGTTTATTGCATCTTGTACATTCTCACAGTTCGGGACTACAGGTAATACAGCGATGTCGTAATTCTACACGCTTTACAGTTCACCGTTACACACGCACTAGGATTCTCATTCTTCACTAGTCGTATCCTGACAACGGATTTTTCACAGTCTCACTGTAACTTCATATCACGTATGAAGTCTTCTTTGCACAGTCTAACTCGTTTCTACAGCAGCTAATTCCAAAGACTCGACTCAAATCAGTTCTCTCTGCGCCCAAGCTCATCCCGGCAGGCTGGGTCCGAAATTGGACTATTCACTTATTGACTATTCTGCTTTACTCCGTCGTGTCTCAAAGTCAAAGTCACATTATGACTGTCCATTCAGTCACTCTTGGTATCGAGTCCCATCTGGGGTTCATGACCAGATATTTATTACTGTTTGACAGTTACGGTCTCTTTTTGTGGGGTGCCCTCTCTGACTAGAGGGCGGGCCTGTCTTTTGTATATGCTGCTGGCCCTTGCCAGCGCAGTCTTTCAGGGGTCCGAGTCCCTTGGGACTCACGACTATATTTTACTGTCTCAGATATGAGACTTCCCTCTTCGTTGACTCCTACGGTTAATGAGACGTGTTTACTGGTTCGTTACCCAGCAATGGACGTCCTTCTGTTGCACACGTACGCTTCGGTGAAATGTGTTTACGAGTCGTTGCCTAGCAATGAGTACACACGTCACAAGACTATTTATTTCATGGACAAAAATGTAAAGGCGAATGTTTTTCTCTTCTTCCATGAACCTACTTTTCGAATTTTTTTTACAGAATCTATCATCTCGCCCCCAAGCTTCTTAATTTAAAATTAATGCAACTGTGTTAAATACAGACAAATCCCAAAGTATAAATTAGGAGAACTTTTGAGTCATTGGCCAAATGGGGTTGACAAATTGATGCGAAGACCAAGTTTCATTTCTTTTATATTTGTCTTGTTAAATACAGGCCCCGCGAAGCGTTCAAATTGATTGACGTATACACATTCAGATGGCGAGGATCATTGTGCTGTACTAGAGAAGTCGCCTGAAGCTGGTGAAGAGATATTGTATCTGCTTGGTAGCATTCTAATAAAACGTTCCTATATTCTTTTCTTTGATCCTTGTCATTTTGTTAAGCTCCCAGGAAAGAAAATTCCCTCTGGCACTGTCACATGCAGATGGAATCCAAAGCAAATTATCTACGTAGATTAAGCGGCATGCAAAGGAACAATTTTTATATTTCCGTAGCGGCTTGAGTAGCGCTCACTTTGTAAGTGAAACTGAGCCTGGCAGATGAAATTTTCTTCAGCAAGTACTGTACACGTCTCATATAATTCTAAAGTCCTTATTCTTTCATAGTTGGTACGGTTCTTGTGGTTTCATATCTAAGAGTTCCCGTTATTGAAAAGAAATGATTCACATAACATTGTGGGCGTAGCTCGACTCCATTAGTAGTGGTGGCGGCGGTGGCGGTGGCGGTGGCGGTGGCGGTGGTGGCAGTAGTGGCAGTAGTAGTAGTACACCTATAGAAATATTATAGCCAGTTACAGAAAATCAGTGCAGTAACAACATTACGAAATGTAAACAGATATGAAAGGAATTAAATATAGGGGAGAAGGTAATTACAAATGAAGCTACGATAGAACTCAAATGATACGTAATGTGACGGATTTGCTCCATGTACGAACCGTTGAGCCACAGAGGCCTCGGGGCACGCGCGCAGCGGGAGAGTTTCGGATCTTATCGGCTCGTTGCTAGGCGACAGCTCTGTGAACGCTTGTATTGCGCAACAGCGAGTAGGGGTCATGTAACCTCTGCGTTTCCACAAAGTGACGTCACACACCCCTATCGAGCCCGTTGCTACGCACCTCTCGGTAAATGCCACTTACACGCTAGTCTGTGACGTCACGCAACAGTGAAGCTAGGTGCTTTTTCCGATCGTCCAATAGAGAGTTTATATGAGAAACTTGAACTCCTAGGAGGGAGTTCTCGAAGTGAGTTCGCGGAGTGAGCTACGAGAGAAGCACGCGGAGTACAGAAGAATACAGGAGGTCGGCCTGTGAGGACGTAAATTGTGACTGAAGATTTTATGTGTAATATGTGATAGTGTGCGATAGCTTAGAAGTCAGCCAGTGAAGACTTATTGTGTAACTTCAAGACTTTGTGTGTGCTATAGTGCAGTGAGAACTGGGAGTGCGTAATCCAGTGAGCCTTGTATAGCTCCCGGGTTATCAATACGTGAAAACTACAGCAGATATAGTGAAAACATTAGTGTGTAGTGATTGTAAGTTGTGTAAATGAGTAACAGTGTTATAAGTAAATGTAGTTACGACCTGTAGGTTGTTAATAAAACTAATTAACAATCCGAACCGCATCTCCATTCACCCATACACGTTACAATATAAAGCCAATAGTCTGGTTAAGCAAACTCTATACATTAAATAGCAATTTATTCATATGAGATGACGAAAACAAATTAATGTTAAAAATATTGATTTATGTCGATATAGTATATGTGCAGACTGCGTTAACCCAGGAACATACCTGGATGAGGGACTAACCTTGACCCGATAAACTGAACGTGTTGGTTTAGAGGCAATCCTCTGGACTCGCACTGGGAAGGTGATTGATTGAAATAGCGACATGGACTCCGGCTCTTCTGAACAAGATTAGTTCGTGATTTTCCTCAGTCCTTCAACACAAATCCCTGGATAATTAGTGGATTAGGCTACAACCGCTTCCTTTCAGTTCATTTACAGTTCATCATAAAGAGCCGGGATAGCTCAGTCGGTATAGCGACTAGCTATGGGAGGGACGAAAGAGGGGTTTGATTTCGAGTCCCGGTAGAGTCAAGAATATGCTCTTCTTCACGTCGTCTAGACCTGCTCTGGGCTTCATCCAACCTCCTACCCCATGGGTACCGGGGGCCCTTTCCACGGGAGTAAAGCGGTCAGAGCGTGAAACTGACCACTCACCACCAGCTAGTACCGAGCTCAAGAAAACGTGGATCTATACATCCACTTCTCCATACGCGTTCGTGGCGTAGTGCTTAATTAGTTGAGCACAGGGACTATTTTACCTTTTACTTTACAGTTCATCATTACTCTTCTATCATCCCACCATCTGATGTTGTATAGTTTCAGTACTGAAGGCGATACCAAGTACACCAGCGGAAACAGACACTCACGGTGGTGAGGTACAAGCAGATCTACTTGTACCGGTTCTCACAGTCTCTTCGCTTGCGGATTTCTTATTTTTCCTTATACCCTGAGGATAGAGGCGATACGTTTCTACGAAACGTCGCTTAACACCACATCTACACGGTGCCACTTCCCAGAAGATTGCTTTCTTCAATATTAATATGTTTATAGTTTGGGAAGTGAAAAAAGTTTAAACAGATTCCCTGGCAGTAAAATTACGTGTAAGAAATAAGAAATACCTCGCTCCTTACGCAGTAAAATGTGATTAACCGGGAGCATTTCCCACCAAGGCGAAGCAGAAGCAGAAGCAGAAGCATTTTCACGCTTCTCTTCTGCCACAGACTCTCGCACCAGAGTCGCTGCCGTGAGGTGAATGTGGCTGCGAAATTCATAGCCGTTCCTTTGACACTGTGTGTGGTGGGGATATGTATGCAATTTGTCCGGAGACATGGACGAGCTCCGGCGGGGATTTGCCGAGTGAGCTTACCTCCCATATGCACTGCCGACACTGTCTGTCAACGCGCCCGGTCAAGTAATAACCATTAACAACTCTTTTAGGAATCCTTTCTCGTTCTGCTACGCTTTTTGTTTCAAAGCTTAATCGTGGAAATGAGTAGAAGGAACGGGTCTGTCGTCTGTGCTTTTTACAACGAAAAGGCACTCTGCTGTATTCGGCGACCCACTTTATAATCTGAGATACGTTTCGAAATTCGCTGTTTTTCTAATGTGGATGATAAACGTAGAGACTTTAAGGCTACTGTGAGCAAATATTTCTGTCAACAGAAAATATGCACCTACACCAGTACGAATGCGCAGTTTAGTACTCTCAGTTTGACTGCTCGTGTGATGAATTCCTCTAGTGGGATTCGAACCCATAATCCAAGTGTTCGAGCGGACCAAGACGGTTCATGCCTTAGACCATGAGGCCACTGTGATCGGTATTTCGTTTGTATTACTGCCGATAAAAATAACATTTTCTGATTTCTACGTCAAATGGGGTTTGTTTTATAAACACAAACCAGTCGCGGGGGAATATAATGAAATGCACTAGCTATTTTTTTATTGCTAGTGGGGTGGGACTAAGTCCCTTGTACTGCGGCCACTTCTGGTCTATTGTACCAGCCCCAGATGATAGGTGAGGGTGATTGTGGAGCAGTTGGTGGAATGAAGATTGGAAGGGGAATCCGAAGTACTCGGAGAAAACCTGCCCCAGCGCCACTTTGTCCACCACAAATCCCACTTGACCAGAACCGGGATCGAACCCGTGCCGCCGCGGTGGGAAGCCAGGGACTAACCGCTTGAGCTATGGCGCGTCCATGCACTAGCTCAGTACCTACTTGGTAGACGTGACGTAATGGGCTAAGCACACAAAAAGTTTTTATATTTCATATTAGTTGAACCCCAGAAATCTGCGTGTAGAAGTATGATTAATATGTCATGCAAACCACCAGCGACAGCATAGAGTCAGTATGCAAGAGAGAGGGATAAGAACCTGCTTGGTCCAAAGCGAAGCAGCGGATTTTGCCCTCCTTCGGTGGCTAACGTCGGTCACGGTAGCCGAGCTGGTTAAGGTATGCATTGTCTTCGCTCGCTCGGAAGCCGGAATCGTGGGTTCGAAATCTATATAAAGCATCGATTTTTGGTATGCGTATGTGTTTCTTGTGTGTTTACGTTGTCCTGTGTTTAGGTAGACGCCTTGCAACGAGCCGATCACTCGTCCAAGGAGTCCTACCGTCTGTAAAATGATCAAAATGAAAAGAAAATAAAACATGGGACACCGTACGGTATAAGAGGAACGGATTAAGTAAAGTAATTAAAGTTCATTTACTAACAAACAAGTATCACATGATATCAGTGTGCTATCTGTATATTTCGCCGTCAGCATTGAACCAAATGGCTGATTTTCACGGTATTTGGCTTGAACCTTACGCCACTGGATCCCTTCTCCAGCCCCACCCCCCCACTTTTCATTTTCCTACAATCGGTAAGAAAAATAAGAAGATCCACGGCCCTCTGAAATGGTAGCAACATAGCGCCACAGAGTGTTGGACCCTGAAATGACGTGCTGTAACTAATTTGCGAACAATATGCAGCCATATTAAAGGGAATTTCTTTTTAAATATGAAACTTGATGACCACAAGTCACGAAGCAGTAAAGTTAGGCATGTCATATCAGTGATAATGTTAGATTATAAACGGCTAACTTTTGTGAAATAAGCAACATACTGACAACCATGTGGTGGGATTACAAACAAAATACTCACGCTATGTGAGATATGCATTTAGAACCTAAGGTGGGCTTGGGGAGAACACCACGAGGGTGAATATTACGAAACACATACAGACGACTCTCATTATACAGGCTCTCATTTTCCGCGGATTAGCATTCACGAGAAAATGGCGGTTCTGTTTCAGAGCCATGATGATCATCACTGTCTGTCAGTCATGCGCAGTGCCAAGTGGGGGCAGGCGCTCCAATTTTTCGTGTCGTTTCATAATTCCTCTGCATGCTAAATGTTGCAACAGTGCTTTTCCAGTTTTACTTTCTGGATATTCACCGCGAGTTTCAGGAAAGTTAACCCGATGAACAACGTATGTACAGATGAGGAAGAAGTCGTTGTTCCTGTATCAAATCTGTAACCTCTGCAAGAGACACTTTCATAGAAGTGAAGCCTGTCACATTTCGATAATAATTTTAGTTTAGTTAGGGTGAGGTGAGACTGAGTCCTCTTGTCACGTCGGCCTCTGTTTGGCCTATTATACCAGCCCCGGATGATAGGTGATAAGTGTGGAGCAGTCGGTGGAATGAGAATTGGCAGGTGAAACCGAATTACACGGGGAAAATCTGCCACAGCGCCACATTGTACACCACAAATCCCGCATGACCTGTCCTGGGATCGAGCCCTGGCCGCCGCGATGGGAAGCGGGCGACTAACCGCCTGAGCTATGGCGCGGCCTCTTTTCGATAGTTAAGTGTGAACTAGCGCTGGAAATGTATGGTCTGTGCGTGTGAAACACTTGAAGCACGAAAGAGGCTGGGAGTTTCCTACAGACGAGCTACAGTTGTCAGTAAAATAACCGTGGAGTATTAGTGCTGGATCAAGCATATGTAATTTCTTGGCTTGCCCGAAGACGCAAATCTTGTTATAATATTACATTATATATATATATATATACATTGTGGCTTGCCGCCAGAAAGGAGAACAGAGTTGATTTCCTAGGCAACGACCATCGTTCCCACGACAGCGGCTAGGAATCAGAACGCTAGCAATCTTCGTAACAGTGGAGTTTCCACCGTTACACACGAATTGTTTGAAGCAGCATTTCGTTAGCAGCGGGCGAGGTTAACCCTTCGACATGGTATTGCCATTTGGGTCGGAGTGCAAGTTATAAGAGTCCAACTGCGACAAGATACTAGTTCAGTTTGTATTTGACCTTAGAAAAGTAGACTTGGTATTCCGCTAGAGCAGAAGACACTTCACCGAGAATAGCGGTGCGAGAGTGTCGTAACATTGAAGAAGAAAGGTCCGAAGACGTTATATATATACTCGTATATAAAGCTGAAGTTGTCCCTGTTCTTAACTAAGTAAGCACTACGTCATGAAAACGTACGGGGCAGTGGATGTATAGATCGATGTATTCTTGACCTTGACACTAGCTGAAGGTAAGCGATCAGTTTCACGACCCGGCCACTTTACCCCTGGAGAAAGAGTCCCCGGTACCCTTCGGAGAGGAGATAAAACGTCGGTAATTATATTTTCAAGGTCATGAATAGAGGAAAGAAACTGAACGGCGTTTGATTGGAATTTATTAATGTTGGGAGGCCTTCATGAGGGTGAAATTGTCAGGGTTGCATGTGATATTTGCATGAAGTTCATATAAGAATTATTCAAGAATTTAGTTCCTACGTCGAATATAAAAACGCATCTCCGTTACAAAGACCGGCAGGGAAATACTCTTAGGAAAATGATAGCTGTTTATTCTGAGAACCAGACGGAACCCATAAATACACTTTTTGGGCAGGATGCGATTGTTAAACTTTAGGGCAGATGATACCTGCAGTAAGGGGTTCACGCTACTGCTAGTATTCGGTATAAGCCTACTCGGAAATGCAGTCTATAGCGATAGAAACCGAAGCTGTTTCCTGTGGATGATCGTGAGGAAGATCCGCAGAAGACTCTGTTCAAACGGCGTTACAAGGGATCTGATTAGCGACTATTACATAAAGCCTTGGTAGACCTTATTCTTAATGCAATGAAAACCCTTCTCATTGATAAGTGAGTGACAGAATTTTTCAAGGGCAGTTACGAGTCAGCCGTAAGCTGGAGGATTGAGTCCGGAAGAATTTTTAGTCCCGAGGTTGCATAGTGATTAAAGACGAAATAGCAAGAAGACTTCATAGTGATATGAAATGCTAATTTCTGGGTTGAGATCTGTTGCTAGGACACGACTAGTGGAAACTGTGGAACTCTAGTGAGTGTGCAACGGTGGACTGGAAAGTGTGTAAATTAGCAATAGCGCTGAAGTAAGTGTGATTAAGAGAAATTGTAACCAAATTGCTAATAAATCCAATCATCCGAACCAGAACCCATTACTTTCTTCACTCGTAAACGCCTACACGTGACAATATTATTCACGCGAATTTTAGGTTTCGGGGGTTGGATTTAAAGAGGCTCGGTATATGCCGATGGTTTTCAGAGTTTGGGGTTAGGGTGTACTTCGAGATGAAACCCTGTTGAGAAAGGTGGGAAGGCCCCGGGGTTAATAATCACTTGCTGGCTGCAGTTCAAATGATTTTCTTCTTCTTGGCGTGGCTAAGGCGGGAGTTCCTCTTCAGACCCAGCTTCTCTCATCTTGATTCATCGAATCGTAGTGACTTTGAGGGTACTGAGAGCATAACAGTACTAAGAGGTAGACAAAAACTTAAGATTGTGCTTCTACTAATAATCGGTGTTTAGATGCAAATGTAGAACTTGTGGCTTTCTCCCTAGATTTTATTCTGATTTAACATGACGAAAGTATAGCTATGATCTTTTGAGGGCTCAGCATAGACAAGGACGAGAGGGTTGTTTCATTTATGTAGTATATATGAGTAAGTCTGTGAAGGTGAAACAAATCGATATCTCGATTTTGACGGATTTACGTTTGCTGCAGTCCTTTATATGAAGAAATTGGCCCTTTGAATGCCATCTGTCTGTAAATATAACTGTAGGTGCATAGTTATGCACCTCACTAGCTCCTGAATAATTGCACGGGGTTTATTCATATTTAGTTTACAGAACGTGCATATCATAGGTTGGTACATGGCAAAAAAGTACATTAAACCTCCAAAAGTAAGGGGCCTATGCAGAGGTCTCCAAAGGCATAGTTCTCGTTTTCTCGAAAACTACTCCAACTGTTTTTATTAAATTTCAGCAGTGTATGGCAACAATCTCCGTAAATATATCTACATCAGTGGTATCTTCAGACAAACAACTGCACTCTCTCTGAATGAGAACGTATGTGCAATTATTTAGCTTGTTGCTTCCTAATTTGTCCGTATAATCTACCATCAAGTTATCCCAGGAAGATAGCCAGGTTATGAAACACATACCCTATATCAGATACTTATATATGCTAATTATAAAGGCGGTTTGTTAGAAATAAGTATATATTGTATGGAGATCCGGAATAGCCTACTCGGTATAGCGACTGTCTAAGGGCTGGAAAATCGAGAGTTCGGAGTTCGAGTCTCGATAGGGTCAAGAATTTTCTCTTCTTCACGTCCTCCAGACCGTCACTGGGGCTCACCCAGCCTCCTATCCAATGAATACAGGCGACTCTTTCCCCGGTGGTAAAACGGCCAGGGCGTGAAGCAGACCACTCACTTCCAACTAGTGCCGAAGTCAAGAAAATGTAGATCTGTACATCCACTCCCCCATACACTTTCATGGCGTAGTGCTAAATTCTCAAGCACAGGGACAACTTTACCTTTCCTTGCCTTTATATATATATATATATTCCTACGTAGTAGAGTCATTAAATTCGTGGAATGTAGTTTTATCCCATCTTATTGCAAGGTATTCACATACACTTACACAGATCCACATCGGCCCTCAAAATAGTTGCCGTTGGTCGCTATGCAAGTCTGACAACGTTGATATATTTTTTTTCCATTGGCGCTACAGTCCTCATTTGGGCCTAGGCCTACCTCCATGAAACTCTCGGTTTCATTTCGGTTTACTAGATCTTACGCATACGGTAGGACTCCTTGGGCGAGTGATCAGCTCGTCGCAAGGCCTCTACATGTAGACAAACACAGAAAAACGCACACAAACATCCATTCCCTGAGTGTGATTCAAACCCACGATCCCGGCTTCCGAGCGAGCGAAGACAGTGCATGCCTTAGACCGCTCGGCTACTGTGACCGGCAACGTTGATATAGCTGCCGAAAACACTGCTGAAACATGTTGGCAGGAAATTCCCGTAAGGCATCTCTTGTGGCAATGACCACCTCCTCGGACGACTGAAATCTACGACCACGTAGCTTTGTTTTCAAGCGGTGAAAGAGAAAGAAATCGCATGGTGCGAGATCAGGTGAGTACGGAGGGTGTGGCAAAACGGTGACCTGTTGCCTTGTCAGCTCCTCTTGGACAAGAACAGAGCGATGTGCAGGGGCGTTGTCTTGTAGCAACAGCCAATTCTTTCTACGCCAAATGTTTCGCTAGGGGATTTGCCTAGTTTCTGGCAGAACTTGATGTTTGCCCGTTTTTCGAACTGCCACATTTTCGATTTCCGCCACTTGAATTTAACTTCAGTTCACAATAGAGGCCGTAGTTCTGCTTCCAATGTTTGCACAAAGCTGCCTCTTGCTGTGACGAGAGATGAACCGATAGGGCATCATATCGTGCCTCAACCTATCCGCTGTAGTGCACTGCAACGATGCTTTGCGGCCATTTCACAAACTTATTGACTGTGGTAGTACATACATATACACGTAGGCACATACCGTTTAGCATTTTGGTTAAGTGTCAGAAGGTTTCTTTTCTAGTCAAATTCGCAGATGTCCAGGAATTACATGTGTGTGATGCTCGGTAATTATCAGTTGTGACAGTTGTCTCACAGGGAACACAGCCTTCTAATAGCTTCATTATGTTGTTAGTCTATTGACCTGAGAATATTAGCATTAAAATATTTTCCACCCTGGTTGCCTTAAAATTTTCGACGGACGTAGGAAACCTGCATACAGTTTTCCAGTTTGTTTGTGTTACTCATCAACTAAATAAGAAAAAAAAACTGTTGAAGTTTTCCAGTTTAGTAGTCATTACCTACTTTTTGTTGTGGTCCATTTGTGTCAGTCCGTGAGTTTAATATTGAAACGAGCTGTATTACGCTTGCAATATACACACTGTTTTCTACAATGCTGGGAGAGCGCATATTTTAACGGATTGCAATGGGTTCATCGGGAGCTGAGTAAGAAAATATATCATGTTCGGACAGGTGTATTATTCTGAATGCATAATTCTGTTGGTGGCACCCACCATTAGGACTGTTACACCATGCGCGCTTCCCATAATGGGAAATGTGTGTACGATGTTTTCATTTGGATAATTGCGCTCACTTTGCATTCTCTGAAGCTTAATACGGACGTTGGCGAAGCAATGTAATAGGCACATAAATCATGAGTTGCCTACACAGTCTCTGGATCGGCTTTCAGCATCCCGTTAATCTCAAGGGAGTTAAATGGACAGGAGGTTTAAATTGTAATTTAGAATTTCTGAATCCATTTCCGTCTGATGGGTTCAGTATATCTGCACAGGGAGGCAGTGCTGTCTATGGCATCACGAAAAAATGGAGTGGAACCGCAGTGAAACATGGCGCGTCAACTGTCAGAACGCATTAGGGACAGATATGTTTCATACAATCTATGTGTTCTTAATCTGAAAAGTAATGGAATGTTACTGACTAGATTCAGAAATAATAAAGTATGTAGAATGAGATGGAAGAATATGAAGGAAATTATGTAGGCTAGAATACAAGAGAAATAGAAGAGGTTAAATTTGAGTGGATTAGTGCAGAATGAAACGGAACAAAACACGAAAGCTGACCTCCATCAGTGGCTCGAGGTAATCTCGCTCTATGTTACCCAACAGAGCAGGTGTCTTCCACCCCTCACGTGAGGGCTGAAACAGATTCAGTTTCCAAAACGTTGTGTTCTTTTGTGCTCTTGAGAATACCGGACGACGGCCAAAGTATAGAAAACCAGTAATTCCAGATTGAATTCAAGAATATGACTGTACAGTTTATTTTAGGTTGATTAGTGGTTTATTTAAAAACCCCAACAAAAAAAACTGAGGTAGGGTAACCGACATGAGACATTCATAAGACATGACTGAGGCCGCGTCATAGCTCAAGCAGTTAGTCACTGGCTTCCCACCGGGCGGCCGGGATTCGAGCCCCAGTTCTGGTCAAGTGGGATTTGTGCTGGACAAAGTTGAGCTAGCGTAGGTTTTCACCGACTACTTCGGTCTCCCCTGCCAATCTTCATTGCACCAAATTCTCCATCATCATAATCACCCGGGGCAGGTATATTCAGTGGCCGACGTGCCGAGTGGACCCAGCTGGACTCTACCCCCCCATATGCGAATTTAAAAAAAAGACAAGATTGGAGTGATATGCACAGCTGGACGATATTAGGTAATATATGTATAATGCACGCTTTCTTCTATAATTGATATTCTAGCGGGTACACCACAACTGTGTTTCAGCTCGGAAAGTAAGGGATGAAGGTTTGTAATAAAGAAAAGGCATACATGCCTTCCCACCGAATCACTAAGTCAGTTTAGATGAAGACGCCTCCAGTTCACATTTCGGACGCCTCACTGCTTCCTACACGATTCCTCAATCTGATGCTGCATAATTCATTCCAGAGCTCCTTTCCATTAGAGTCAGCCTCCAGTGTTTCAGTATACGTCTCCCGTGCAAAGAACTGCGTCATGCAGTTGCCTGCATCTCACTTCATCATTTCCTGCTTGTTCCTCTGTAGCATGGCTTGCTTCTGCATGTACAAGCATCCTGTTCTGTCAGCAAACTTAAATTGACATAACACTCAGAGGGAAGGACACGCCTAAGTAGGATATCAGGACTTCGGGTTTATCCCTATACTTAATTAATTGAGCACCACGCCATGAAGACGTATGGGGTAGTGGAGGTATAGTTGTGCTTTACTTGTCCTCAGCAGTAGATGGTGGTGAGTGGTCAGCTTCATGTCCCGTACGTTTTTCCTTCTGGAGAAAGAACCCTCGGTACCCATTGCATATGAGGCTAAGTGGGCCCCAAAACCAGTCTGGACACTGTGGGACACAGAAATATTTCTAGCCCCTGCCGGGAATCGAACCTCGGCCGTCCATCCCGCTGTTCGTCACTGTACAATGACTCTTCTAGATTTTACTTCTTCTGTGATCAGTTACGATGGACCTCGTAGTGAGGACGGAGTATTTGATTGCTGTACAGAGAAACAGAATTGTTGCTTTATTGTAAGGTCTGAGGCTTTCACGGCGGTGACTATGAAGAATTCCGTCTTCTGGGATGTGGTGCCGTGTAGATCTTTTGTGAACCGACGTTTCGGAGGAATGTATCGCCTTCATCTTCAGGGTACAAAAATCCGCGAACGAGGAACCGGTGTGATCAGTCTGAAGCCACCTGTTCAAGCTGGTTTCCTCGCTCGCAGATTTCTCTACCCTGAAGATGGAGGCGATACGTTCCTCCGAAACGTCGATTTACAAAAGATATATACACGTTGCCACATCCCAGAAGGCAGTATTCTTCATGTTGATTTATTGTGTATTAAAATGCGTAGATGGACAAATGTTACCCTTTTATAAAAACCATGGCACCCGGCTTAAGTCAATATTTTTAAAATTTCCAAGGGCATCGCGTTTTCCGCTTCAAACACGAAAAGTCTAATGAGGTGTAACATGAGATGCATGATATAATGGTCGAATTTTCTGCAACCAATTGCCGGAGGCCTCAGTAGCGCTCTACAAGCACACGTACACGCACGACAGGACGTGACCATGGCGCAGCGCTCCATTCTGTTACTCCGGAAATAACTTATAAGCTGATACATAGAGCCGCGTGATCAGCTTCACGAAACAAGTTAAATTTTGATGAGTTCCGTCTTCTGGGATATAAAGCCGTGTAGTCCATTGAAAGTCGACCGACGTTTCGGAGGAACATATCACCTCCATCTTCAGGGCCGAAGAATAAGCCAAGCAAGAAAGGAAGGCTCTGCGTGCCACCTGCTTTCAAGCTGGCTCCTTACTTGGCTTATTTTCCGACGCTGAAGATTACAGCGATATGTTCCTATGAAACGTCGGTTGACTTTCAATGGACTTAACGGCAGTATACGTACTCCAGAAGATAGAACTCTTCATAACAACTGCTGCGAAAATCTCAAATGCTAAAAATTCAATTTTGATGTAAGTTAACAGTGATGGGAGGATGCAGTTTTACGAAGGAAGAAAAAGACGTTTGTATTCATATCTGAGAATTCAGAACCTTTATTGTGTAGGCCTATGAATCAGAATTAAATTATTTTGTGTGTATACGTACAAGAACGGCAACTCCAAGTTTTTTCTTTGTGCATGAGATTTCGTTTCAAATTGCCATGTTGTATTTTCCAGTTCACAGGAAGTCCGAAAATTAGCTCCTGGATACAATGCACAAGATGCTGTTATCGCTTAGAAGCATTAAACATTTTTGTCTGGGTCTACTGATGTCTGGGATCAATAAAAAGCATATCCCATTAACTGAAGCCAACTGTTCGTAGTTTTTCGGAAATAGATACGTAAGCTTACCATAGAAATGTGAGAACAGAAAGCAGAATTCCTGTTGCCTTAGAGGTCTCGCTAATTTTCTTTGGTAGTTAATTACTACAAGTTGTGTGCCAGGTTAATAGAATTTCTCTCGAGCTAGCTCCACTTTCTTAAAAAGCACCAGGCCTCTGGTAGTAATTATGGCTCTGTATAAGGCCCCTGTAACAGATGTCGAATCTTCACACTCGAATGTTGTTTATTTAATTTCCTGTTAACACTATCACCAGTATGATGACAAAAATTATTCTGATGTATGGAAACATTCTTCCTATCACTGTCTGTACAGCCCCCTTGGGACCTGGTCTCTGATTTTTCAGTTTCATGATCATTTTACAGACGGCAGGGCTCATTGGACGAGTGATCAACTCGTCACAAGGCCTGTACTTGTACAAAACCACAGAAAAACGCGCACAAACACTGAACATCTATGCCCTTAGTGGGATTCGAACTCACGATCCCTGCTTCCGAACGATCGAAGACATTACATAGACTGAGGGTGTTTGAGAACAGGGTGTTGAGGAGAAACTATCACTGTAAGAGGCCTGGAGGCCCATGGGGTTGTGAGACGTCGAGTCTCCCACATTTTGTAAACAATCGGCCTACAGATGGCGATGACGTTGTCAGCCTTATGCGCAGGCCGCCCTTTACACCTGGGAAGATTCCTGGTACCCATTTCTGTTAGAGGTTGAATCTGCCCCAGGGCCATAATCTGGCTGGACGTATTAGGTAGGTCGAAGAAAATCCAATGACCTCATCGAGAATCGAACCTGCTATACTCCGGCTTGTAGCATAGTGCCTCAAGTAACTATCATACCGTGTACCCCATACATACACATAACAGATACATATACACAGGATGAAACGAAATTTACGAACAAGTTCTTCATGGTGTGATTCCTTGCTGAAGCACAAGTAACTAACGCAATGGAGCTGAGCCCTTCTTGAGGAGCAGCCAGTTTTACAGCTATCCAAGAGCTTCCCAGTGTTTTATTGAACCCGAAGGTTCATCACCGTGTTCACAAGAGCCCTCCACTTGTCCCTATCCTCGGCCAAATCAACACAGTCCATACCACCCCGCCCTACGTATTTCTCTAAGATCCATTTTGATATTATCCACCCACCTATGTATGGTCTTCCTAGTGGTCTTTTTCCTTCTGGTTTTTCCACCAATATCCTATATGCAATCCTCTTCTCCCCTATTCGTGCTACATATCCTGCCCATTCATTGTCCTTGACTTGATCGTTCTAATTATACTTGGCAAAGAGTACAAGTTATGAAGCTCCTCATTATGTAGTTTTCTCCAACCTCCCGTCACTTAATCTCTCTTAGGTCCAAATATTCTCCTCAGCACCCTGTTCTCAAACACCCCCAGTCTGTGTTCCGCCCTAATGTCAGAGACCAAGTTTCACATACATAGAGAACCGCAGGATAAATTGTAGTTTGGTATATTCTGATTTTTTTTAGACAGCAGGCGAGAAGACGAGGTTCTCGACTGAATGATAGCAAGCATTACCAAATTCTGTCTCCTCTTATTTTCCTCCTGAATCAAATTTTGTTTTGTTACTGTCGTTCTCAAATATTTGATGTTAAAGCACAAGCAAAACATGTTATTCAACTTATGTTCGAGACGTACACCGCGAATAGGTCGACATGCATTTAACGCTCAGTACCTGTAATAGCCTGTCCGGTGCTGCTGCACTTGATTACGCGCCACGTTATCCTTGTTGGCATCTAGGCGCTGATGTATTTCGACGATTGGAGGAGCGTCTGCGTGAGACAGGAAGTGTAACACCTACGGCGCCCGTGAAGGTAAGTCGCCTACGGACTGTACGTACACCCGCCAATGGTCATGCCATAATTGCAGTTGCAGAAAGAGAGCCTTGGGGAAGCACACGCTATATCGGACGAGAATTGAGACTGTAGCAACACAAGGACTTTGAAGTAGTTTATGACGAATAATTGCATCAGTACCACTATTGATGGAGAGCGCATCTGTTTCTAGACGATCGTCCTCTACAGATGCAGTTTTGCGAATGGCTACAATGCACTGCCAATGAGCTCTGAGGGCACACAAACATTATTACGAGCGCCAACAACAACCAACTTTCGGTACGAGATAATCCTCGTGCCATCCGCCAATATGTGTGTCAAGTCCGCCCCAGCGTCAGATTTTGAGCTGGAATCATCGGAGGCATTGTCTCGGTCCGGCCAGAGGCAAACTGCTGAAGTGTGTCGTGATTTTCTGCAAACTCTCCCACTGGACTGCTTGAAGATGTCGCCCTAGCGGCGAGGCAGGCGTTTTGGTTTCAGCACTACATAGTTTCAACGCACTGTGGGGAAGATATCCTGAAGTGGTTGAAAGTGACCTATACAGCAAAGTGGATTGGACATCGAGGTCATATTGCACTACTTGCTGGGCCGCCAGATGTAACTCCAATGGATTTTCCCCATTCCACCCCTTTTGTACAACTAAAGGAGCACGTTTATCTAGACGGTCGAAAGTCTTGTTTCGAAACTGCAAGCAGCTGTGACAAGGGCCGATGCCAACATGTTCAGATGTGCTCCAGGGACTGCCTGCCGTCTGCCTTGAAATTGACGGAGGTCGCTTCGAACATCTATTAAGCACGAAGCGCCCATGATTTGGTCATTTGAGCTCTTGGGCCATGTGACTGTGACATGTATCTTAACATATATGGGAAGGTTAGCCGCCACCACAACAGAGTGATTTATAAACAATCAGTATTTTACAACTGAACGTTTATTTCCTGCTACATGTTTCAGTCTCATAGGACCATCATCAGGCAGTGATATAAGAATAAGTCTAACGTCATTGAACTGCTAATATGGATCCATATTTGGTGCAACGTGTCATATTCTGAAACAGAATTTGTGACTCGAGCTAAATATAAGTATTGAAATTAAATATATTAAATATCAAGCATATATTTAAAAAATATATTATGCAAGTATGCTGACTTTGTATTGTAGGTATTAAAGGTATTGAAAGATGTATTAAAATTATTAAAAGTTATTACAAATTATGTGTGCCAGGTTTCAAAGTTATAGTGCAGCATGTGGTGTTAAGCTACATCGTTATATAGTTCGCGAATCCATATTGTTAAGCGACCACATGCGAACGGTATCTAGAAAACTACACGTCACATGTAATAATCGTATGTTTTACAATATTCGAGTTTATTTTATCACATTATGGATAGCTAGTAGCCGAATTTCTTCTCACTCTGTATAACGCACATAGTACTTATTTGCATACAAACACAGGCATGCTGAGCAGGGTAACTCATTCGGTATAGGTAGAGGCTAGGTACTGAACGGCCGGGGTTAGATTGCCGGCAGGGGAGAGGGAGTTCTCTCCTTATCGTCCTGACCGGTTTTAAGGCTCATATCCAGTGAGTAAAGGAGGTAAAGCCGCCGAGACGTGAAGCTGAACACTTATCTCCATCTAGTGCCTAGATCTGTGTCCCACACGTCTTCATGGTGTGTTGTTTAATTAATTAGGCACGAGGATAACTTTACATTCCTTTCTACCCTTTACACAAACACACACACACACATACATATAAACACCAAGTGGGATAATCTTATGAAGTCAGCCCTTGACAAGCTGCTTTACACTAGACTGACGGTACTGTAATCTGACGTCTCCCTTTTGCTCCGATATCAGCGAAGAGAAACCTTCGTCACTGACTGCGGATGGTGCCTCCAAATCAGATCTGCGCGTCCATCTACCGTTCTCGTACAAATCGCAAGAATAAGGTCTGCAGCATTTCAAATACTCCACCAATATCTGAGGCTAATTTGTTCCGACCAACCGAGGTAATTTAAGTTGCATCAGAACTATCAGAAATCTCATCTAACCTCAGTCTCAGTACAGGTCGGAATGACTGCCGTATGAAAGATGTTGTAATGGGAAATAATAGTAGGTACCTGGTTCTCTTCGCGTTCTAAGTTGTCATTCTCCTGCGGGATCCCCCCAGTTCGTTCTGGTGAATGTTCCGATAACACATACAGGTAAGCCCAGTGCTTTCCTTATCATGAGAAGTGATGGTCGAAACATGAACGCCAGCAAGTAACTCATGCGGGCGATACAACTTACTGAAGGAACCTATGAACCATCTACTCGTAGCACAGTTATTGGTAAAATACATATGTCTATGAATTTGTATTCGAGAGGTGCTCGTTTCAAATCTCGGCCGGGACAACAACTATCCTGATTGGAGTTCGTTTTGGTTGAGACACTACGCTACAAGCCGGAAGATCGCGGGTTCTAGTCCTGATGAGGTCATTTGATTTTTCAATTGAGCTAATCTCTAACAGAGATGAGTACCATGAATCTTCCTGGGGGTAAAGGGTGGCCAACGCTTAAGGCTGACAACTTCACCGCCATCTGTGAACCGATTGTCTGGAAAATGAGGGGGCCTCGGCGTGTCACAATCCTATGGGCCTCCTCGGCTTATTAGAAGGATAGACCTACCTTTTTTTTACCACCAGGAAAACGCCTGGAAATTACCGCTTCCTCCTAAATCCTCTCCAGTTCATCTATCATCCTGCCTTTCGACGCTACGCTGTATAGCCGAGATACTGACGAGACCGTAAAATGAACCAAAAAACGACTAGGCCGCCCCATAGCTCAAACTGTTAGTCGCTGGCTTCCCACCGCGGCGGCCCGGGTTCGATCCCGGTCAATTGGGATTTATGGTGAACAAAGTGGCGCTGGGGCGGGTTTTCTCCGAGAACTTTGGTTTCCCCTGCCAATCTTCATTCCACCATCATAATCACCCGGGGCAGGCTACAATAGGCCATTCAGTGGCCGCCGTGCCGAGTGGACCCAGTTGGACTCCACCCACCACTAAGTGAAAACCAAAAAAAGTAGCTTCAGAGGCCACAGGGCATCATTGCCTGAAAACTGACACTGAATCGGTGTTAAAACTTCGATTCTATCGTGGCACGGGGATTATTGTCTGCCCAAACATGTAAGTTGTGACTGTTGTAGACCCCGTCCCGTGTAGATTGTGCCTCATCGCAGAACATTGTCAAGCGGTACAACTGCCGATTTCCATTTAACCAGTTGCAGAACTGCAGACGAAGAGCACGGTCTCCTGGTTGTAGGTGTTGTACTTGTAAATGATAAGGATGCAGCCCGTTCTCATGAAGAGTCCTCCACGCCATAGACTGAGAAACACCAAACCACCGAGCTAGACGTCTTGTACTGGCACGAGGAATGCGCTCTACAGAATCGAGAATGGTTTCTTCCTCGCACGATTTATGTTGAGGATTTCGTTCGTATTTTATACGAACGCTGGAGAGAGAACCAGTTTGTCTTAATGTGCTGAATGTACTGCTAATGGATTTAGGATTCGGAATCCTGCGAATAGGATAACGCCGGTGATATTCGGCAGCAGCGGCTCTCGCATTTCCATCACATGCACCCAAACACCATATCAGCATATTCCTCGGTGGAAAATGTGTACGGCATCTTAACTTCACAAAATCACCAACACAACGTCCTGTTCACTACTGGATAGCTGTGCCTAGGATCGCGCAACAATCCAGCCGGTCTGCCTTATCAGCTGACAGCTGACTGGAACGCAAAGTCGCCCAGGAGGGAAGCAGAGCGCTGCATTCACAATGATGCGTTTCGGAAATCTATTACTACTCCGTAACTATTGAAAATCGATCAAAAGTTTATAAGGAAATTTTGCAGGAAATAACCCCAGGAATATGTACCATAAGCCGGGGTAAAACTTAGTGAATCACCCTGTGTAAGAATCCACGGCACAGCGAAAGAGAGTAGAATAGTGGGGCATGAAAAGGACGCGTGTGCTCATGGAGCATCGCGGGAACTGAGGAATACAGAAAATCCGAACAGCAAAGAAAGAGAGTGCTTACAGAAGAGAGCACGAAAATTTGATATATGTACTAAAACTTGTGCCATATATTTCAAAGTCGCATTGTAATAAAGTATTACTTCTAGAAAAATATAGGAAACCCGGTTTCAGAGCTGTATAAACCGAAGATTTTTTTTCTCAATAGTCATCCTCTGCTGAGAAGTGTAGAATCTATGACATTATAACAGTAGTTTCTGTATGTACTGATAATTACCTATAACATTGTAATAGTAGTTTCTGTATGCACAGATAATGGCCCGTGACATTGTAATAGTAGTTTCTGTATGTACAGATAATTGTCTATTACAGTGTAATAGTAGTTCCTGTATGTTGCTACAAGCCGGAAGGTAGCGGGTTCAAGTCCTGATGAGGTCAGTGGATTTTTTTAAATTGACCTAATCCTTCCAGCCGCACTAGGCCCTGGGGTTCACTCAGCCTCTAACAGAAATGAGTACCAGGAATTAATTAAATAATTCTCATGGAGAATAAAGCGCTACCGGCGCGTAAGGCTGACAACCTTACCGCCATCTTTGAGCCGATTGTCTAGACAATGTGGGACCCTCAACTTCTCACAAGCCTATGGGCCTTCATGGCCTGATACAGGGATAGCTTTACTTTTTTTTACTTTTACATTGTAATGGTAGTTTCTGTATGTACAGATAATGACCTATAACATGTTAATAGTAGTTTTTGTATGTACAGATAATGGCCTATGACATTGTAATAGAAGTTTCTGTATATACAGATAATGGCCTATGACATTGTAATAGAAGTTTTTGTATATACAGATAATGGCCTATGACAATGTAATAGTAGTTTCTGTATGTACTGATAATATCCTTTTGAAGATGGTCGCTCCGACCGAGACATGTATAGGATGAAATTTTAAAAAAAGCACATTTATCAATCACACTGGAAGGCGTTTATAAATAATACTACTACTAGTGTGACGGACCAGGATGAATCAAGTCATATTTTATTTAATTGTTGCAACACGTTTCGGTCGTATAAGGCCATCCTCAGGCAATTTTATCGGGCTGAAATCGCCTCACTGCATCAGCTCATACATTGTATATTTACGCACCATTATTGCACGTCGTCGTTGTTAGAGAATGTATGCCCACACTTCACTCACGCTACCTTCATATTGCGGCGTCCACGCTGTGTTCCTTTATGCGTAGCTCTCCTTAGCTCTCCCTTATATTGCTCTTTTGAGAAATGCAGTGATCTGAAACCGAATATGCAATATTTCCGAAGTATGCATGTACATTTTCATGGATAAAGAGTTTAAATCCTAGTGGTTACTATATGTTCCACATGCTTTAACACATTAACCCTCTGCATTCCGCCCACAGAGTCTATTTGTGTGTTTCGTATGATTCTCACTTTCACTAAACTGCTTTAACTGGTTGAACGTTTTGGCGGAGACGTAATATGTTTATTGTAGGTCGCGCCATAGCTCAAGCGGTTGGTCGCTGGCTTCCCACCGCGGCGGACCGGATTAGATCCTGGGTCTGGTCAAGTGGGATTTGTGGTGGAGAAAGTGGCGATGGGGCGGGTTTTCTCCGAATACTTCGGTTTCCCCTGCCAATCTTCATTCTACCAAATTCTCCATCATCATAATCACCCGAAGCAGGCCACAATAGACCGAACAGTGGCCGCCATGCCGAGTGGACCCAGTTGGACTCCACCCCACATTAAGAGAATAAAAAAAAAGATGTTTATTGACGGAAAGATAGAGGGGCGGATAGAAGTGACAAGAAGACGAGGAAGAAGACGTAAGAAGATGCTCGATGACCTTGGGGACAGAAGAAGATACTGTCATTTGAAGGAGAAAGCTCTAGATCGCATTAAGTGGAGGAATTGTTTTGGAAGAGACTGTGGACCTGTCGTCTGACAGATTACTGATGATGATGATGTTTACTCTGACATACGAACTGAAATTTTATGTTTAGAAAAGATTCGGACTCTAAAGGTTAAAGTATTAATACTTGATACATCTGTATATTGTATATAAATAATTTATCCGTGTTGCGGAAATTCAGTAGTAACCTTGTTGGCTTTATATAGTGGCACATTTCATCCTCGTCATTGCAGTGCCTACGTATAATTGATGACGCATTGGGGATTTGTGGGGAGACAACGATCGATTAATACAATGGTGATATGAGCGATCCATGCCTCGCTGCCATACTGGTAACAAAGCATAATCCCCAATTTGCTGTCATAGAGTGTACTGCCTGAAGCCACTCTCGGCACTGACCGCTGTTCGATGGTTTGCATTTCCAGATTCATAAAACATTTACATTTCAGAAAGACGGTCATGGCAAATGTAACCTGGTAGGTCGGTACACTGCCTCCATCTTCAGGAAATTAAGATAGAGACAGAATATTAATTTGGAACGTTGGGCCCACCTACCAGGTTACACGGTGCTATAGCTCGGAGGGCCGCAATATGAGTCTTCAGCTCAGTGAAACACAAATCTTACAGAGAAGACTGGCGCGTTAACAGGTGGAAGCTAGAACATTTGGCATTTTTCTGCGTTTTGGTGTGAAATTAAATTTCAGGGCCTTACTTCTGAGTAAGCTAATAATTATTTGACAGTGACGATTTGCTGCGGAACTCATGGTCATAAATTAGCATTAACATAAAAAGGAGGCAATTATGTGCTGTGATTGAAAGTGTCTTTGTGTGCGTGTCTATCCTGTACACCTTCTTAGGGAGAAAAAATTCATCTCGTAGTTTTAACCATGTTTTATCAATACGGAAGCTTTAGGCACAGCAGTCAAGTGTTCAATGCACTCTCTCTCATGAAGACCTAGGATCTCTCGATGGTGACACTGGAACGCTAGAGCGTAAAGAACTTAAGCTGATAAGTAGAAAGCAATTACTGAGCAGAAACACTTAATAATTTGTTTGTATTTCCATGCGGGACGTCGATTTAGTTTAGTTGGATCTGGACGGCCGAGATTCGATTCCTGGCAGTAGTAAGAGGCGTTTCTCTTCTCCACAGCGTCCAGACAGGCTTTGGGGCCCACCCAGACTCCTACCCAATGGATATCTGGAAATATTTCCCTGGTGTAAAGCGGTCGGGGCGTGAAGTTGACTGTTCACTTACATCTAATGCCAAGATGAAGAATTGCGGGGCTATATCTTCACTCGCCCACACGTCTACCTGGTGTGGTGCTTAAATAATTAAGCACAAGGACAACTTTAGCTATAACGCTGGGTCTTTCTTCTCGCTTCGTCTGCATTAGAAGTAAACATATTTTTGATATACAGGAGCATCGGACGTTCTGTATAATTTCTTAATAGGTATTGCCGAAGAACCCGTGTTACTCATTCATCAGGTTTGTAGAAGTGTTAAAAAAATGTGATCAGAAGAAATGTAACAAGATTGTTTAATATATGATTTTATTATATAAATCGGTTGTTTTACTATAGATATATTTAACCACTAGTACGATTAGGAAATCTTAAGGATCCGAGTTATTCTTGTCGAGTTGTAGTCGCCAAGCTAGTAGAGAAATTTCCTGCTATTCTTGAATCAGATGGAACGTTATCGTGTACCTACAAACGCGCCAGTTGATCGTATCACAAACCAGTTTAATTCTGCATGTATCCTATTTTCCTCTTTCCGTAAAATTCACTTTAATATTATCCTGCGCGTGAGTTACCAAACTCGTTTCGCACTTACCTACTTACTCATGTAGCTGAGCCCTTCTGGAGGAGCCGCCAATTCTGCAGCTACTCAAGAATTTCCAGCATATTATGGAACCCGAAGGTTCATTACCGTGTTCACAAAATCCCTCCACTGCTCCCTATCCTAAACCAGATAAATCCAATCCATACCATCCCATCCTATCTCTCTAAGATCTATTCTAATATTGTCCACCCACCTACGCCTTGGTCTTCCCAGTGGTCTCCTTCCTTCTGGCTTTTCCACCAATATCCTATACCCATTCCTCGTCTCCCCCATTCGTGCTACATGCCCTGACCACCTCATCCTCCTTGACTTGATCATTCTAATTATACTTGGAGAAAAGTACAAGTCATGAAGCTCCTCATTATGCAGTTTTCTCCAACCTCCTGTCACTTCATCTCTCTTCGGTCCGAATATTCTCCTCAACACCCTGTTCTCAAACACCCTCAGTCTATGTTCCTCCCTTAATGTCAAAGACCAAGTCTCACACCCATACAGAACCACAGGCAAAATTATAGTTTCGTATATTCTAATTTTTATGTGTTTGGACAGCAGACGAGAAGACAAAAGGTTCTGGACTGAATGGTAGCAAGCATTACCCGAGTCAATCTCCTCTTAATTTCTTCCTGAATATCTGTTTCCTATTTTTATATCATGATTTTGTCCTGCATTTTGGAGAAGAAACAGCAAAATGTACTTAGTTTTGTCTGTGTTTACTTCCAGACAAACCTCTTTACTTGCGTCAATTGAAGTTTGTGTATTTTTCTTTATGGTATCTACATTATCACCCAGTAGATTCACATCATCGGCATAGGCCAACAGCTGATGTGTCCCGTTTAATTTCAGTCCCACCTGGTTTCCCTGGACCTTCCTAATGGCATATTCTAAAGCAAAGTTGAAAAGAAGTGGCGATAAAGCATCTCCTTGTTTTAGATCATTGTGGATAGGAAATTTATCAGACAAATATTTACCTACACGGACTTTACTATACGTCTCGTTTAAACACATTTTAATCAGCCTAACTAGTTTCTGGTAGAGTTTCAGAACTCTACCAGAATATTCTACAATACTTCCCTCCTAACTGAATCATAGGCATTCTTGAAGTCTATGAATAGATGATGTACTGTCTCATCGTACTCCAATTTTTTCTCCAAAATCTGACGAATGCAAAGATCGGATCTGTAGTTGATCTGTTACGTCGAAACCCACACTAATGATCCCCAATAATTTCATTTATATATGGACTTAACCTTGAGAGAAGAATACTGGATAAAATTTTGTATGAAATTAATAGTAGTGATATCCCCTGATAATTACTACAGTCAGTTTTATCACCCTACTTGTGAACTGGTACAATAATAGACCCCTTCCACTGATCAGGCAATTTTCCTTATGCCAAATAGAAGTAATTAGATTGTGGATCTTAGAATGTAGTATTTCACCTCCTGCTTCAATAAGTTCTGCCGGAATTTGATCACTACCTGGCGATTTATACCGTTTTAATTTTGCAGTAGCACTTTCAGCCTCAAAAGGACTAGGATCGGGTACTAACGGCTCAGCTGTATGGATTTCTGTCTGCCTAACACACTGACCCTATGTACATTCAATAACTGAGAGAAGCAGTTCCTCCACCCATTCAAAATGTTGTGGGAATCTACAAGCTGATCACAATTCTCATCCTTCACTAAGTTACTGCTAGGCTGGTAACTCCTCTTAATGTCATTCATTCCTCTATACAGGTCTCTAATGCTCTTGTTCTTACTGTTCATTGCAAGGTCATCAATTTTGTCTTTCAGCTTAGTTCGTTTACCCAAGGAATCCGTCCAGGTCCGAGGCTTTGTGATAATTTTCGAACATACTTATTTTTTACGGTGAGGAGTTATTACCCCACGCCCAACCCCCAAGTTGGAGGTCCACCCATTGTCGGCCGTCTGCGACTTTTTATTCAATACATTCCCAGCTTCCCTCCAAAACTGGAGGGCGTCTTCTCCATCCGCAACCTGAGGACGCGCCATGCCGTGGTGACAAGGGTCCCACCTATTTCTACTTTAAAATACGAGTATTTAAGCAAAAATGTCAACGAATTTTTCGTCACCCCACGTGTTCTTCTCATCCCTAAATTCGTCCGTATTCCAAAGTGAATATTTGGTGAAAAAGGAAATTCGGACGACACCTTGCTAGATGGACGGATACATTCTCATGAAGTTTGAAACAGGTCAATGGCCTGTATCCTTGAATAATAATAATTCAATTCAATTCTTTATTATTTATGTGCCAAGTCAACAGCCGTAAGGCCAATTACAGGCTTAGCACAGTGAAGATGAAAGTAATTAAGTGTAACATTATACAAACATTAGACAAACACATTATAAGTCAAAAATAAATTACAGGAAATTTCTTGGGAAAACACAGTAATGAAGAAAAGTAAACAAACAAGCAAATAAATGATAATAATAACAATAATAATAATTTCATTATCATAAAACTAAGTGTTATTTAGAAGTGAAAAGAAACATAAATATTTAATTAA